>NC_091324.1:30710604-30895604 GCF_038502225.1 Cherax quadricarinatus
TCATGAAGATTGGGGAAGGGCAAAGAAGACCGCAGACACAATATAGTTTAGATGGCCAAAGACTGCAAACCTCACTAAAGGAAAAAGATCTGGGGGTGAGTATAACACCGAGCATATCTCCTGAGGCGCACATCAATCAGATAACTGCTGCAGCATACGGGCGCCTGGCAAACCTACGGATAGCGTTCCGATACCTCAGTAAGGATTCGTTTAAGACTCTGTACACCATCTACGTCAGGCCCATACTGGAGTATGCAGCACCAGTTTGGAATCCACACCTAGTCAAGCACGTCAAGAAATTAGAGAAAGTGCAAAGGTTTGCAACAAGACTAGTCCCAGAGCTACGGGGATTGTCCTATGAAGAAAGGTTGAGGGAAATCGGCCTGACGACACTGGAGGCCAGGAGGGTCAGGGGAGACATGATAACGACATATAAAATACTGCGCGGAATAGACGAGGTGGACAAAGACGGGATGTTCCAGAGATGGGACACAGACACAAGAGGTCACAATTGGAAGTTGAAGACTCAGATGAATCAAAGGGATGTTAGGAAGTATTTCTTCAGTCATAGAGTAGTCAGGCCGTGGAATAGCCTAGAAAGTGATGTGGTGGAGGCAGGAACCATACATAGTTTTAAGGCGAGATATGATAGAGCTCATGGGGCAGGGAGAGAGAGGACCTAGTAGCAATCAGCGAAGAGGCGGGGCCAGGAGCTGTGACTCGACCCCTGCAACCACAAATAGGTGAGTACACACACACACACACACACACACACACACACACACACACAAACACACACACACACACTCACACACACACACACACACACACACACACACACACACACACACACACACACACACACCCGTGTCCAGACTGCGTGTCCAGACTGCGTGTCCATACTGCGTGTCCATAGAATATTTAAGACACGTGAGAGTGGTGTGTTGCAACTCTTGTTTAATATGGAGTGCACTAGTCTGGGTCAGAGTGCACCATCACACTACGTATAGCTTCATCGAAGTCAAGAGAACTTAAAATCATGGCAGATACTATGGAAATGTGGGCGGTGTTTTGGGTCGCTGATGTTAGAAAGTCAATTAAGTTGTTGTTGTTCTTTTGGGTTATGACTCACTGAATGCTGAGTCATAGTGTGACTTCAGTGTTCGACTGACTTTGTTGACATCAGTGACAGCAGATGTGGTCTGGGATGTTACTGCAGGGGGGCAGCGACCCCTCCCCCAGGAATAATAGTCTTCAGATAAGCAGTTTATGTTCAGTGTCTATAAAGCAAGGGGGTGAGGGCATGGGGTGAGGGGTGAGGGCATGGGGTGAGGGGTGAAGGCATGGGATGAGGGCGTGGGGTGAAGGCGTGGGGTGAGGGGTGAGGGCGTGGGGTGAGGGCGTGGGGTGAGGGCATGGGATGAGGGCGTGGGGTGAGGGCGTGGGGTGAGGGGTGAGGGCATGGGGTGAGGGGTGAAGGCATGGGATGAGGGCGTGGGGTGAGGGGTGAGGGCATGGGGTGAGGGGTGAGGGCATGGGGTGAGGGGTGAAGGCATGGGGTGAGGGGTGAAGGCATGGGATGAGGGCGTGGGGTGAGGGCGTGGGGTGAAGGCGTGGGGTGAGGGGTGAGGGCGTGGGGTGAGGGCGTGGGGTGAGGGCATGGGATGAGGGCGTGGGGTGAGGGCGTGGGGTGAGGGGTGAGGGGGTGGGGTGTGGGCGGGGGGTGAGGGGTGAGGGCGTGGGGTGAGGGCGTGGGATGAGGGCGTGGGGTGAGGGCGTGGGGTGAAGGCGTGGGGTGAGGGGTGTGGGGGTGGGGTGTGGGGTGAGGGCGTGGGGTGAGGGGTGAGGGCGTGGGGTGAGGCATGGGATGAGGGCGTGGGGTGAGGGGTGAGGGCATGGGGTGAGGGGTGAGGGCGTGGGGTGAGGGGTGAGGGGATGGGGTGAGGGCGTGGGGTGAAGGCATGGGATGAGGGCGTTGGGTGAGGGCGTGGGGTGGGGGCGTGGGGTGAGGGCATTGGATGAGGGCGTGGGGTGAGGGCGTGGGGGTAACTACCTGACGCCAGAAGGTCATGATGCTTGAGGCATCTCAAGACCACAAGCCACCTCTCTTCCTGACCTCCTCTTCCCCTTCCTCTCCTTTCCTCGCATCCCTTGCCCTCCCCCCTCCTCCTCCTCCCCCTCCTCCTGGATGAGATAAACTGCTACCTTCACCAGGAGGTAAGAGAGATGAGGGAAGTGAGGGAGATGAGGGAGGTTTCGGTGCATTACACACATGTATAACACCTAGCTATGATATCTTTACTGGTAGATCAACACAGCAGGAAGGATCAACACAGCAGGAAGGATCAACACAACAGGAAGGATCAACACAACAGGAAGGATCAACACAGCAGGAAGGATCAACACAACAGGAAGGATCAACACAACAGGAAGGATCAACATAGCAGGAAGGATCAACACAGCAGGAAGGATCAACACAACAGGAAGGATCAACACAGCAGGAAGGATCAACACAACAGGAAGGATCAACACAACAGGAAGGATCAACATAGCAGGAAGGATCAACACAGCAGGAAGGATCAACACAGCAACGCGTGGTCCAGCAACTGGCTCCTAGAATTTAACCCCGCCAAATTCAGAGTCATGAGGATCAGGGAAGGGCAAATAAGACCTCAGACAGAGTATAGTTTAGTTGGCCAAAGACTGCAAACCTCACTCAGTGAGAAAGATCTTGGGGTGAGTATAACACCGAGCATGTCTCCGGAAGCACACATCAACCAGACAACTGCTGCAGCATATGGGCGCCTGGCAAACCTGAGAATAGCGTTCCGATACCTCAGTAAGGAATCGTTCAAGATTCTGTACACCGTGTACGTCAGGCCCATACTGGAGTATGCAGCACCAGTTTGGAACCCACACCTGGTCAAGCACGTCAAGAAATTAGAGAAAGTGCAAAAATTTGCAACAAGGCTAGTTCCAGAGCTAAGGGGAATGTCCTACGAAGAAATCGGCCTGACGACACTGGAGGACAGGAGGGTCAGGGTAGACATGATAACGACATACAAAATACTGCGTGGAATAGATAAGGTGGACAAAGACAGGATGTTCCAAAGATGGGACACGGAAACAAGGGGTCACAATTGGAAGTTGAAGACCCAGATGAGTCAAAGGGATGTTAGGAAGTATTTCTTCAGTCATAGGGTGGTTAGGGGGTGGAGTGGCCGGGCAAGTGAGGTAGTGGAGGCGGGAACCATGCATGGCTTTGAGATGAGGTGTGATAACGCTCATGTAGCGGGGAGAGAGAGGACCTGGTGGCGGTCGGTGGGGGGGCGGGGCCGGGAGCTGAGTCTCGACCCCTGCAGCCACGAGTGGGTGAGTGCACACACACACACATACACACACACATACACACACACACACACACACACACACACACACACACACACACACACACACACACACACACACACACACACACACACACACACACGCACACACACGCGCGCGCGCATATACAACAGGCCTAGTGTCTAATCGACATGTGCCTAGGACAAAATGGTAACTAACACACACCAAAGCCCTGGACTCGACCCCTGCAACCTCAACTAGGTGAGTACACACACACACACACACACACACACACACACACACACACACACACACACACACACACACACACACACACACACACACACACACGCACGCGCGCGTGCGCGCATATACAGCAGGCCTAGTGTCTAATCGACATGTGCCTAGGACAGAATGGTAACTAACACACGTACACACAACTCGTACAGAGGATAGAGGAGCTTACGACGACGTTTCGGTCCGACTTGAACCATTTACAAAGTCACACTAACAAAAAGGAGAGGAGGGAGTATATATAGGCCAGCAGACAGGGACTGGACAAGAGACGTTACCTTGCACACCCCTATACCTCTCAGTCGTACAGGGAGAGTTGCCTGATCCCATTACTCATCTTCTAGTGACAGAGCTCAGGAGTGAATCATATTCATTGAGTGTTGGGTTGTCAAAGGAAGGTGCGCACCTCAGGAAGTAAGCGAGTCTTGGCAGAGTAAGACATCTTGTGAGGAGATACAAGGCATCACTGGCATCAAGATCTCTTATTCACTCCTCCATTCTCTTCAGGTCATACAGTTTGTCCTTGAGGACTGTGTCGATGGCCTGATGACCGAGCGGTGTTCCCAAGAGGGTGCTCTTGGATGGAGTGGTAGTAGAGACTTCAGGGAGAATTTTTCATACAGCTCTGATTGTTTCCTTGTTCGTTGTGATGATTTCACACTTGGAGGGATTGAGGATGAGTCCCAAGGCTTCTTCCTGTGTCTTCACCAGTTGTAGGTCCTCTAGCAGGAGCTCTTCAGTACCTGCCAGAGTGCCATCATCCAGGTACCAGATGTTGAGCTCGCTGCACAGGCTGGAAGTTAGTTCTCTTACTGCCAAGCAGAAGAAAAGTGGTGCGGGTGGGTCACCCTGCTGAACACCCACTGATAAGGGAATTTCATGTTCGCCAAACACAAGAATTGAGAGTTTGCTGTAGCCAGCTGAAATGAAGGGAAAAAGACTGGAGAACCGATCCTGAATGGCTGGCAAGACCACATACATCTCTTTTCACCATATTAAAAGCATTTCTAAAGTCAAGTTTGACTACGGCCTTGTCTTCTGGTAAGTCCCTGATGTAGCCCCTTGCTGCATGAGCTTCCTTGAGAGACCCCAAAGCCCAGTTGGTGTGGCTGAAGTAAACCGGCAGCTTCTAGGCGAATGTTTCTTACTGCTGCTTTGGCAACGAGACGGCAAAGAGTGTTACCAACAGCAATGGGTCTGATTCCGCCATCCCTATTCAAAGCGCATAATGAGGCTCAAAAAAAGAAAGGTTTAATTTCTTCTGGAATCCGCCCAGCCGGACAGTTGTTGACGAAGGTTGTTAACTCGGAGAGAAGAATTGTGCAGATGTGCCGAGTACTGGATTTACCATCTCCTTGAGGTGTTGTGGTCAAATTCCAGTGTAACCTCCTGCAGATCCTGCTGGAAATGACACTTTCGCCTTATAGACTTCTGATTCTGGCAGAATTAATTGTCCAGTGATGAGGTCTTCCTCGGGGTTTTTAACGACTGTGGTGTCCCTTGTTGGGTGCTTGTCTCTTAGTGCTTGGGCTGTGGCCTCATCTTTGGGAGTAACGGTGTCGTCACTTGTAATTATTTTGATTGCTTCCACTGTGTTACCTACTTCGATTTTTTTGCTAATCTGTTCGCAGATTTTCTCTTTTTTTGGGGGGGGGGTCTGTCTCTGTGATTCCTGCGATGATGGGACAGAGGGACACAATTAACTGTTCTTGGGTAGTTGCACACTGCCTTGATGACTGATGTGGTTAGCAGTTTGTCTTGTCTTTCAGGAACTGCAAGACAGACATTGCCAAACAGGAGTAGGTTGTGCCATGCTTTAATGGTGCCTCGGACTTTTAAGTTGGTGGAACCTCCATTCACTTGCTTAAGGTCTGTGAATTTCCCTGCCGCATATGGATGAGCCACTTTAGGAATGTGAGATAGGGTACTGCTAGCAGTGGATTTGAATGCCATCAGATCTTCGCAGCTAAGGAGGTTACCATTGGAACTTTCATCTGCCTGTGGAGGCTGTGGGCTGCTCTCTGCAGGGACCATATATGATCCAGCACACCCATTGTGTGCACGTATAAGGCCATTCCTGTTTAGTGCCCGATGCGCTCCACACACCTGACATGTGCCTCTTCTTTCATTGTTAGGTGCACTGTTTCCCTGGCTTTGTGGCTGGCTAGCTGCATCATCTGCAATACCTCAATCTGTGTTGTAAGCTTGGGCTGAAGGGAGAAAGGCATGTGTGGGTGGAGGCACATATCCTGGGTTGTTCATGGTGGGGGTGGAGAGGGGTGGAGTAGAGCGTAGGCCTAGATCTGGTTGGCGGTCTCAAGTTCTCGTGGAAGGCGGGGTAGGGAGGAGGTGGTGTGAGGAGTGATAAGGGTCTGGGAGTAGTGGAGGAGGGATGATGACCTGGGCAGGCAGTCCTGGCAGAGTTGCCCACTCATTGCGCTCAACAACACCTCATTATACATGACACGACAATATACACAGTCCCCCACTATAAACAACACACCATTATCCACTTTACACCATACACCCAAGGTGAACAAACACTTTCATCGAAGCGAGTCTACACGGTGTGTGTGTTTGGGGAAGTGGGGAAAACAAACACACACACACACACAGCAACGAGTCATGGTACGTGAAGAGGTATCACAGTGGGCGCCTGTTACGAGCGGGGTCCCACAGGGGTCAGTTCTAGGACCAGTGCCATTTTTGATATATGTGAACGACATGATGGAAGGAATAGACTCTGAAGTGTCCCTGTTCGCAGATGACGTGAAGTTGATGAGAAGAATTAAATCGGACGAGGATGAGGCAGGACTGCAAAGAGACCTGGAGAGGCTGGACATGTGGTCCAGTAACTGGCTTCTCGAATTCAATCCAGCCAAATGCAAAGTCATGAAGATTGGGGAGGGGCAAAGAAGACCGCAGACAGAGTATAGGCTAGGTGGACAAAGACTACAGACCTCACTCAGGGAGAAAGACCTTGGGGTGACCATAACACCGAGCACATCACCGGAGGCACACATCAACCAAATAACCGCTGCAGCATACGGGCGCCTGGCAAACCTGAGAATAGCGTTCCGATACCTTAATAAGGAATCGTTCAAGACACTGTACACTGTGTATGTTAGGCCCATACTGGAGTATGCAGCACCAGTCTGGAACCCACACCTGGTCAAGCACGTCAAGAAGTTAGAGAAAGTACAAAGGTTTGCAACAAGGCTAGTCCCAGAGCTCAAGGGAATGTCGTACGAGGAAAGGTTAAGGGAAATCGGACTGACGACACTGGAGGACAGAAGGGTCAGGGGAGACATGATAACGACATACAAGATACTGCGGGGAATAGACAAGGTGGACAGAGATAGGATGTTCCAGAGAGGGGACACAGGGACAAGGGGTCACAACTGGAAGCTGAAGACTCAGACGAGTCACAGGGACGTTAGGAAGTATTTCTTCAGTCATAGAGTTGTCAGCAAGTGGAATAGCCTAGCAAGTGAAGTAGTGGAGGCAGGAGCCATACATAGTTTTAAGAAGAGGTATGACAAAGCTCAGGAAGCAGAGAGAGAGAGGATCCAGTAGCGATCAGTGAAGAGGCGGGGCCAGGAGCTGAGTCTCGACCCCTGCAACCACAATTAGGTGAGTACACAACAGCCAACACGGTTTCAGGAACGGGAAATCCAGTTTCACAAACCTACTGGAGTTCTGACAGGGTGACAGCAGTAAGACAAGAGAAAGAGGGGTGGGTAGATTGCATTTTCTTGGGCTGTAAGAAGGCATTCGACACAGTTCCATGCAAGAGATTAGTGTGAAAACTGGAGGACCAAGCAGGGATAACAGGGAAGGCACTACAATGGATCAGGGAATACTTGTCAGGAAGACAGCAGCAAGCCATGGTACGTGGCGAGGTGTCAGAGTGGGCACCTGTGACCAGCGGGGTCCCACAGGGGTCAGTCCTAGGAAAAGTGCTGTTTCTGGTATTTGTGAACGACATGATGGAAGGAATAGAATCCGAAGTGTCCCTGTTTGCAGATGACGTGAAGTTGATGAGAAGAATTCATTCGATCGAAGACGAGGCAGAACTACAAAGGGATCTGGACAGGCTACAGACCTGGTCCAGCAATTGGCTACTGGAGTTCAACCCCACCAAGTGCAACGTCATGAAGATTGGGGAAGGGCAAAGAAGACCGCAGATGGAGTACAGTCTAGGGGGCCAGAGACTACAAACCTCACTCAAGGAAAAAGATCTTGGGGTGAGTATAACACCAGGCACATCTCCTGAAGCGCACATCAACCAAATAACTGCTGCAGCATATGGGCGCCTAGCTAACCTCATAACAGCATTCCGACATCTTAATAAGGAATCATTCATGACCCTGTACACCGTGTATGTTAGGCCCTTATTGGAGTATGTGGCACCAGTTTGGAACCCACACCTAGCCAAGCACGTAAAGAAACTAGAGAAAGTGCAAAGGTTTGCAACAAGACTAGTCCCAGAGCTAAAAGGTATGTCCTACGAGGAGAGGTTAAGGGAAATCAACCTGATGACACTGGAGGACAGGAGAGATAGGAGGGACATGATAACGACATACAAAATACTGAGAGGAATTGACAAGGTGGACAAAGACAGGATGTTCCAGAGATGGGACACAGCAACAAAGGGACACAGTTGGAAGTTGAAGACACAGATGAATCACAGGGATGTTAGGAAGTATTTCTTGAGCCACAGAGTAGTCAGGAAGTGGAATAGTTTGGGAAGCGATGTAGTGGAGGCAGGATCCATACATAGCTTTAAGCAGAGGTATGATAAAGCTCACGGTTCAGGGAGAGTGACCTAGTAGCAAACAGTGAAGAGGTGGGGCCAGGAGCTTGGAATCGACCCCTGCAACCTCAACTAGGTGAGTACAACTAGGTGAGTACACACACGCACACACACACGCACATACACACACACACCCACACACCCTTCACCACTTGACACAAACACGTACCCCCCCTCCCCTACCACCTCTCCCCCTTCCCTAACCACCTCACCTTATCCACCTACCCCTCCCCAAACCACCTAACCCCTCCCCAAACCGTCTAACCCCCCAACTACCTCCCTCCCTCCAATAACCATCCTCCCCCTCCCCCATAACCATCCATCCCCTCTCTCCATCAAACCATCTAACCCCCTCCCCCAACTATCTCTACCCCTCCAATAACCATCCTCCCCCTCCCCCACAACCATCCATCCCCTCTCCTAACCATCTATTCCCCTCCCCTAACCAGGATGAGGACAAGGGGCTCCAAGGACGAATCTGGGAGGGAGGAATGGGAGGTAGAGCTCAAAAAAAGGGAGGAAGACTGGGGAAGGAGACTAGATGAGCTGGAAAGGAAGATGGAAGAGAGGTTAGCAGCAGAATGCAGAAGGTGGAAGCAACAGGCCACAGCAGCAGAAATCAAGATAGAGAGATTAGAAGAGGAGCTGAGACATCTGAAACAGCACAGAGACAAAGATATTACAGAAGTAGCATCGGCAATGGCTACATCAAACACAGACAACAGGTCTGAAGGAAGCATGGAAACTAAACTGTATGCAGAGGTCCTGTCAAACCCACATGGGGCCAAAACAAAGACAGGGAGCACACTAGGACAGAATGAGAGGTTTGAAGACATTGAAGGAACTAGGACATGTGCAAGGACCTTACCAGATACCTGTGGGGGCCAGGAGCAGGTGAGCAGGAAGGATAAACCAAGAAGCATAGGGGCAATAACTAGGGAAGGGACTGAAGGAAGGAACACTCCATGGGAAGGAACTAAAACACAGAGGATGCAATGGGAGTCATAGTGGGAGGTGGAATGGGAAAGATCCGTGTTTGTCTATGGGCTAGACGAAGCTAAAGGGGAAACTTATGATGAAAGAAAGCAGGAGGAGAAAAAAGCGATTGAAGATATCATGACGGTGATAGGCGAGGGGGACATGACCCAGGTGGCAAATTTTCGGAGAATTGGGTGGTTCACAAAGAAAAGGAATCGGCCTCTCAAAGTAATTTTCAAGGCAGAATCAACCCGAACCATGATCCTGCAGGAGAAAGCACGGCTGAGAGGCAAGCAGGAGTTCCGGAGTGTGTACCTCGATCGAGACAGAACACAGGACGAAAGGAAGACAATGAAAGAGAGAGTTCAAAAACGAAAGGAGAAATGGGAGTAAATGAAAAAGGAGAGCAGAATAATCCAGGATCAAATGGAAGGACAAGCGCACCCCCCAGAAACACCTGCAGAAGGACTCCAGCCACGACACCCCCAAGGCAACTGAACAATCCAAACCAACCATCACACACCGATCCCTCTGTTTCCACCCCCCCCCCCTACACCACAGTTACAGTATTAGAACAGAAGTTGAAGGTTTGGTACACAAATGCAGATGGATTAACGAATAAACATGAGGAATGGCAAGAAAGAATCAATGAGAAGTCCCCAGACATCATAGCAGTTACAGAAACAAAACTCATGGAGACAATAACAGATGCAATCTTCCCACCAGGATACCAGATCATGAGGAAAGATAGAAGGGGCAGGGGGGGAGGTGGGGTTGCTCTGCTCGTAAAAAATAGATGGAAATTCGAGAAAATGGAAGGAATAGATGAGACGGGAGAAAGAGACTACATAGCAGGTATACTTCAGTCTGGGGAACATAAAGTGGTCATTGCAGTGATGTATAATCCACCACAGAACTGCAGGAGGCCAAGAGAGGAAAATGAAGAGAGCAACAGAGCAGTGGTAGACACACTTGCTGAGGTGGCAAGAAGAGCTCACTCCAGCAGAGCAAAGTTGCTGGTTATGGGGGATTTCAACCACAGGGAGATTGACTGGGAAAACCTGGAGCCACATGGGGGTCCTGAAACATGGAGAGCCAGGATGTTGGACGTGGTGCTGGAAAACCTCATGCACCAACATGTTAAGGACACTACCAGAGTGAGAGGGGAGGATGAACCAGCAAGATTGGACCTTGTGTTCATGCTGGGCAGCTCAGATATTGAGGACATCAAGTATGAGAGTCCCCTAGGAGCTAGCGACCACGTGGTTCTGTGCTTTGAATACATAGTAGAGCTGCAAGTGGAGAGAATAACAGGAGTTGAATGGGAAAAGCCTGACTATAAAAGAGGGGACTACATAGGGTTGAAGAACTTCCTGCGGGAGGTCCAGTGGGACAGAGAACTGGCAGGAAAGCCAGTAAATGAAATGATGGAATATGTAACAACAAAATGCAAGGAGGCAGTGGAAAGGTTTATTCCCAAGGGCAACAGTAACAACGGGAAGACCAGAACGAGCCCCTGGTTTACCCGACTGTGTAAGGAGGCAAAAACAAAATGCAATAGAGAATGGAGAAAGTACAGAAGGCAGAGAACACACGAAAATAGGGAGATCAGTCGCAGAGCCAGGAATGAGTACGCACAGGTAAGGAGGGAGGCCCAGCAACAGTATGAAAATGACATAGCATCGAGAATCAAGACTGACCCGAAACTGTTGTATAGCCACATCAGGAGGAAGACAACAGTCAAAGACCAGGTGATCAGATTAAGGACAGAAGGTGGAGAACTCACAAGAAATGATCAGGAGGTATGTGAGGAGCTGAACAGGAGATTTAAGGAAGTTTTTACAGTAGAGACAGGAAGGGCTGTGGGAAGACAGCACAGAAGGGAACATCAAGAGGGAATATACCAACAAGTGTTGGATGACATACGAACAACTGAGGAGGAGGTGAAGAAGCTCTTAAGTGACCTTGACACCTCAAAGGCGATGGGACCGGACAACATCTCCCCATGGGTCCTTAGAGAATGAGCAGAGATGCTGTGCGTGCCTCTAACCACAATCTTCAACACATCCCTTGAAACTGGGCAACTACCTGAGAAATGGAAGACAGCTAATGTAGTCCCCATATTTAAGAAAGGAAACAGAAACGAGGCACTAAACTACAGACCTGTGTCTCTGACATGTATTGTGTGCAAAGTCATGGAGAAGATTATCAGGAGGAGAGTGGTCGAACACCTGGAAAGGAACAAGATTATAAATGAAAACCAGCATGGGTTCATGGAAGGCAAATCTTGTATCACAAACCTCCTGGAGTTTTATGACAAGGTAACAGAAGTAAGACACGAGAGAGAGGGGTGGGTAGATTGCGTTTTCCTAGACTGCAGGAAGGCCTTTGACACAGTTCCCCACAAGAGATTAGTGCAGAAGCTGGAGGATCAGGCGCACGTAAAAGGGAGGGCACTGCAATGGATAAGGGAATACCTGACAGGGAGGCAGCAATGAGTCATGGTACGTGAAGAGGTATCACAGTGGGCGCCTGTTACGAGCGGGGTCCCACAGGGGTCAGTTCTAGGACCAGTGCTATTTTTGATATATGTGAACGACATGATGGAAGGAATAGACTCTGAAGTGTCCCTGTTCGCAGATAACGTGAAGTTGATGAGAAGAATTAAATCGGACGAGGATGAGGCAGGACTGCAAAGAGACCTGGACAGGCTGGACATGTGGTCCAGCAACTGGCTTCTCGAATTCAATCCAGCCAAATGCAAAGTCATGAAGATTGGGGAGGGGCAAAGAAGACCGCAGACAGAGTATAGGCTAGGTGGACAAAGACTACAGACCTCACTCAGGGAGAAAGACCTTGGGGTGACCATAACACCGAGCACATCACCAGAGGCACACATCAACCAAGTAACCGCTGCAGCATACGGGCGCCTGGCAAACCTGAGAATAGCGTTCCGATACCTTAATAAGGAATCGTTCAAGACACTGTACACTGTGTATGTTAGGCCCATACTGGAGTATGCAGCACCAGTCTGGAACCCACACCTGGTCAAGCACGTCAAGAAGTTAGAGAAAGTACAAAGGTTTGCAACAAGGCTAGTCCCAGAGCTCAAGGGAATGTCGTACGAGGAAAGGTTAAGGGAAATCGGACTGACGACACTGGAGGACAGAAGGGTCAGGGGAGACATGATAACGACATACAAGATACTGCGGGGAATAGACAAGGTGGACAGAGATAGGATGTTCCAGAGATGGGACACAGGGACAAGGGGTCACAACTGGAAGCTGAAGACTCAGACGAGTCACAGGGACGTTAGGAAGTATTTCTTCAGTCATAGAGTTGTCAGCAAGTAGAATAGCCTAGCAAGTGAAGTAGTGGAGGCAGGAACCATACATAGTTTTAAGAAGAGGTATGACAAAGCTCAGGAAGCAGAGAGAGAGAGGATCCAGTAGCAATCAGTGAAGAGGCGGGGCCAGGAGCTGAGTCTCGACACCTGCAACCACAATTAGGTGAGTACAATTAGGTGAGTACACACACACACACACACACACACACAGCAACTGGCTCCTTGAGTTTAACCCCGCCAAATGCAAAGTCATGAAGATTGGGGAAGGGCAAAGAAGACCGCAGACACAATATAGTTTAGATGGCCAAATTTTACTAACCTCACTCAAGGAAAAAGATCTGGGGGTGAGTATAACACCGAGCATATCTCCTGAGGCGCACATCAATCAGATAACTGCTGCAGCATACGGGCGCCTGGCAAACCTACGGATAGCGTTCCGATACCTCAGTAAGGAGTTGTTCAAGACTCTGTATACCATTTACGTCAGGCCTATACTGGAGCATATATGCAGCACCAGTTTAGAATCCACACCTAGTCAAGCACGTCAAGAAATTAGAGAAAGTGCAAAGGTTTGCAACAAGACTAGTCCCAGAGCTACGGGGATTGTCCTACGAAGAAAGGTTGAGGGAAATTGGCCTGACGCCACTGGAGGCCAGGAGGGTCAGGGTAGACATGATAACGACATACAAAATACTGCGCGGAATAGACAAGGTGGACAAAGACAGGATGTTCCAGAGATGGGACACAGACACAAGAGGTCACAATTGGAAGTTGAAGACTCAGATGAATCAAAGGGATGTTAGGAAGTATTTCTTCAGTCATAGAGTAGTCAAGCCATGGAATAGCCTAGAAAGTGAAGTAGTGGAGGCAGGAACCATACATAGTTTTAAGGCGAGGTATGATAAAGCTCATGGAGCAGGGACAGAGAGGACCTAGTAGCAATCAGTGAAGAGGTGGGGCCAGGAGCTATGACTCCACCCCTGCAGCCACAAATAGGTGACTACACACACACGCACACACACACACACTCACTCACTATATATATATATATATATATATATATATATATATATATATATATATATATATATATATATATATATATATATATATATATATATATATTCGTTAAACGAATTTGTTGCTAAGTGAGGAGCATACTACAATGGTAGTGAGTTTGTGTCAACCATCTATGATATTGTTTTAATGTCACCTTTGCACCATTTATAACATTTCTGGTATATTTTTGAATGTTTATACAGTAGTGTACTGTATATTGAAATAAACAGAATAGAGGAAATCAGTTCTAATATTCATTATGTATTTAGGTATGGATACTGGCCAGAGAGCCCATCGTAAGTCTGAAGCATTGGTAAATGAGTACGTTGCTAAGTGAGGAGAGGCTGTATATATAAATTTTTTTTCAACACGTTGATCGTCTCCCACTGAGGCAGGGTGTCCTAAAAAGAAAGAAAATTCCTAAAAAGAAAACACTTGCATCATCATTGAACATTTTCACCTCACTCATACATAATCACTGTCTTTGCAGAGGTGCTCATTTACGACAGTTTAAAAGTCAGCCTCCAAACTGCCAATATCCCAAACCCCTCCTTTAAAGTACAGGCATTGTACTTCCCAATTCTAGGACTCAAGTCTGGCTAACTAGTTTCCCTGAATCCCTTCACAAAATATTATACGTATGTGCCAAATAGATAAAACTGGTCAGTTAGCAAGAACTCCTTTAAGAATATGCACTTAAAACATAAAAAGACAGTTTTAGCATGATAAAAGGCTGTTTTCTCTCATCTGATTCTTCCTTAACTGAGGCACCTCTTACAGCACATTCATCTCATAAAAACTCTCATAACCTTCCATGAAAGCTGTATATACCAGAATTTTTCATGTTGGGAGCAATTGATCCAACAGTGTCATCATGATCATTTTCCATTTTGAGAGAAAAAGTTTTTTTGCCCAAAAAAATCTTGTTTTTCACCATTTTTTGCCTGATTTTCAAAATTATTTAAAGTTACACCAGGGGTTCTATTTTCTATGCTAATTCAGAATATACACTTAAAAATGTAAAATTAGATCATTTTAACACCATACAAGGCCCTATTTTCCCTGTAATGCATAATATATAGAGGAAGCTAATATTTTCATTAAGAAAAATAACAAAAAATTTGGAAAAATAACTCAGTTATCAAAAATAACGAATGACCAGAAATTAGGAAAAATAAACTATAAATTAGGAAAAAATACCAATAAATTACAAAAAATAACTAAACATTACCAAAAAAAAAAAACTTCATTTGAAGTATTTTTGATGCTACTTAAAATTAAGTCCTTTCTAAAATTTTCTCTTATACATTTAAATATATGTATATTTTTATTTATTTATGTTAAAGTTAATAATTTTGTTCCAAAAGAACATTAGAAAACTTACCTAACCTTATTATAACAAGCGCAGTTTAATTTAGCCTAATCCAACTAAATATATTTTACATAAGTTTACAATAATTTAATAATAAACAAACACAGTGAAATATATTCTTTTCGTTAGGTTCAGAATGATTTTTGCAAAATTATTGCATACACAAATTTTTGCTTGCTGTATTCGGCAGTTTGATCATTTAGAGAGAATGGAACAAAGTAGAATGACTTGGAGAGCATATAAATTAGAAGGGGAAGGAAGGCAAGGCAGGGGTCATCCTCAAAAAGTTTGGAGGGAGGAGGAAAAGGGGGTTTTGTGGGCAAGGGGCTTGGACTTCCAGCAAGCATGCATGAGCATGTTAGATAGGAGTGAATGGAGATGAGTGGTTTTTGGGACTTGACAAGCTGTTGGAGCATGAGTAGGGTAATATATTGTGAAGGGATTCAGGGAAATTGGTTAGCCTAACTTGAGTCCTGGAAATGGGAAGTACGATGCCTACACTTTAAAGGAGGGGTTTGGGATATTGGCAGTTTGGAGGGACATCTAAACTGTCGTATCTGACCGCCTCTGTAAAGACAGTGATTATCCATGAATAATGGTGAAAGTGTTGAATGATGATGAAAGCTTTTTCTTTCTTTTTGAGTCACCCTGCCTCAGTGGGAAACGGCTGACGTGTTAAAAAATGTACAGCCTCTCCTCATTTAGCAGTGTCGTCATTTACCAACACCTCGGACTTACGACACGCTCTCTGACCAGTATTCATACCTGAATAATGTATATTAGAGCTGATTTCCTCTATTCTGTTTATTTCAATATACAGTACACTACTGTATAAACATTTAAAAATATACCAGAAATGTTATAAATGGTGCAAAGGTGACATTAAAACAATGTCAAAGATTGACACAAACTCTCTACCAGTATAGTATGCTGCTCCTCACTTAGTGACGAATTTGTTTAACAAATTCGTCACTAGGAACAGAACTCCGTTGTTAAGTGAGGAGAGGCTGTATATATAATTTAACAAACTGAGGTAGGATGGCCCAAAAAAAGAAGAAACACTTTCACTATCACTCAGTCACTGTCTTGCCATAGTGCACTGATACTACAGTTCAAAACTACAAATGTCCCCATTCCTTCTTCAGAGTGCAAGCACTGTACTTCCCACTTCTAGGATTCAAGTCTGGCTAACTGATTTCATTGAATCTCTTCATAAGTGTTACCTTGCTTACATTCCAACATGATGTCAGGTCATAGAAACTACTTGCCTCCACTCCTAACATGCTTGCTGGATGTCTGAACCCCTCGCACACAAAATCTCTTTATATCTGTCTATCCATCCATGTCTGCCTGCCTGATTGCTTGTGTGTTCTGATAGAACTTCTTTCACTGGCTCATTGGATATGTTGTAGGAAGAAGGCTGGCAGAGCAGTCCTGAGAGTTTGCATGCGTGCTTGTCCCTGGTGCAATTCATCCAGGGGAAAGGTTTACGACTTTTTCTAGCATGGAATTTAGCTTTCCTCAAATTGTGTACTAACCCTCTACAAGTTTAATGCTTCATCACAGGTCAAAGGAATTAGACCTATCCTCTCATTCCTTGGATTGAACCTGATTGCTTTCTTTGTTCCCAGGCACTTTTGGTTTAGCTTTTCCTCTGTGAATGTAATACAGTACAGGTCTCCCTCAACATTCACGTTTTCAACTTTCACGGGCTTCGCACATTCGCGAATTCCCAACCGCCAAATTCCCAGCCATCAAATTCCCAGGCGCCAAATCATATTTAAGTTTCCCGCCACCTGCGAGTCCCTACTACCCTCCCTCCAACCCCCACAACTGGCAGCCAGCCCTCCCACCACTCAGTGTGGTGAGTGTTTTGTTTGTTCATTATTTGCTATTAAACTACAGTATAAATAATGTAAACCCATTCATGACTGCATATTGGAATGGCTATTCGGACAGGTATTAGACGGTGACATCATGTGTTTACTCTTGAACACTGCAAAGAATTAAACATTTCTGCTACAGCTAATAATAACAATAGTAATAATAATAATAATAATAATAATAATAAATATGATGTAATTGAAGAAAGAAATTGTACAAAAATACGAGGGAGTGGTTGACACATCGTCAGTGTGACTTTGTTTATGCTGGAGTGAACATTAGTCTCCCTGCTCTTCCAAACATTTCACAATAATTCATTGTGTTTGGTGCTTGTAGATTGAGTGTGACTGGAGTGGTAGAGGCAGTGATTGAGGCAATGGTATTTAATAACATACATGTTAATAATAATACATGTTATTAATAATAACATGTACTATTATTATTTATAACATATATGTTATTAAATACCACTGCCTCAACCGCTGAATTATTGTGAAATGTTTGGAAGAGCAGGGAGACTAATGCTCACTCCAGCATAAACTAAGTCACACTGACGATGTGTCAACCACTCCCTCGTATTTTTGTACAATTTCCTTCTTCAATTATATCATATTTATTATTATTATTATTACTATTGTTATTATTAGCAATAGCAGAAATGTTCGATTCTTTGCTGTGTTCAAGAGTAAACACATGATGTCACCGTCTAATACCTTTCCTAATAGCCATTCCAATATGCAGTCATGAATGGGTTTACATTATTTATTCTGTAGTTTAATAGCAAATAATGAACAAACAAAACACTCACCACACTGAGTGGTGGGAGGGCTGGCTGCCAGTTGCGGGGGTCAGAGGGAGGGTAGTAGGGACTCGCAGTGATGGAGGCATTGGTGGAGAATGTGGTATTTAATAACATACATGTTATTAACATACATGTTATTAAATAACATACGTTATTAAAGCATAACATGTATATATTTAGTACAATTTACGACGTTTTCATGTATTTTATGATTATTCATGGTTCAACAAGTTAAGGAAGCAGTATTGTAATATATTTCCCTACAATATATTGGGGCACCAAGCATTCACGGTTTTTCAACATTCGCGAGGCTCTTGATCCCCTAACCCTCGCGAATGTTGAGGGAGACCTGTACATTGTATTAAAAGCACCACAAAATGTAGCTAAACTTGACAGTTTTCCATAAAGAAGGAACCCATTTTTTAAGTTCAGTTATATTTTACTATTTCGGACAGTTTTGTCATTTCAAGAGAGGGAACCTTTTTGTTGAAGGCCTCTTGATCCGAACTTGATAATCTCCCGCTCCCCAAGTGCTCCATGACACTGGAATAGCATCTGCTAATGAATGCGATAATGGGACATTTTTATTATTATTATTATAATCAAAGCCAAGCAACTAAACTCAAAAGGGTCATACAGCACTGCAGGGCAGGGAGTGTTGCTGGAGCAGAGAGTAGTGGGGGGTGGAGAGGATAACAGAGGTAGAGTTAGAAAGGGCTCTGAGGAGTGCTAAAGGAAGTATTATCAAAGTTTGTGTAATAAATCTGTTACTGTCAAAAAGTCAAAGAGGGAGTCTGAGTCAAAGGTGGGACCATCAGCAAGGAGGGAAGATAAAGTAAGGGTATTAGAACAGTGACAACATTGGAGGTAAATTCTACATGCTCGTTGAAAGACAGGACAGTCCAGTAGAATATGGCAAACTGAAATAGGATCCTGACATTTCTTAGAGTGGAACAGGGCACCTCTCCATGAGATACTCATGAGTAAGACGGGAGAACATAATCTCTCAACCTTGGCATCAATGATAAAAAGGCTTGATAGAATATAATTTGTTGAGTCATAACGGACCAATGGTGTTGCCAGCAGTTGCAAAGGTGGCTAGAGATTACAGCAAAATAGTCTCGGAATGTAATACCTCTGTGTGAAACTGGGAGCTCATGTACAGCTGAATGTGCAGCAGAGTCTGCCTGCTCATTGCCCTGAACATCAGCTTGACTAGGGACCCAGCAGAAAACGATTTCTTTGTTTTTGCTAGAAATGCTGCGCAACCTAAGTTGTACACAAAGAACTAGGGGATGAAATGAATCAGTTGTTTTAATAGCTTGCAAAGCACTAAGGAGTCTGAGACTACTACAAACATTGAGGTAGACCTAGATGCAATACGAATAATTGCAGTGAGAATTGCCTAGAGTTCAGCTATAAAAATGCTAGCCAAGTCTATTAAATGCCCTTGCACAATGCTGTCCGGGAATACTGCTGCAAACCCAACACCGTCAGAGGATTTAGAAGCATCAGTGTACACTGTAATGGCATGAGAACGAGACCAGAAGTGGTTGAGAAAAAGGGATAGAAGCAGCTGTAGGTATTTGAGCTTTTGCACATGGCATTGGGAAAGAACAGCCATGAACTGTTGGAACCTCCCTGGGCAAAGATTAAAGTTAGATGCTAGATGAATGTATAAAAGGGGCAACTGAAGAGAAGTCAAGAGCAAGTGAAGACAAAGAGAAAAGGGACGGAGCAAACGGGCGGTGAACAAATAATGGACCTCTACTAACGTCCATTACTATTCTGTATGTAGAAGGATTGTGAAGGTCAGGAGATCAGATGAAATAACAGAGGCAGTGAGCATCAGGGCAGTCGTTCAAGGATGAAACATTCGCCTTTACATGTAGGCTCTTGATAGGAGAGGAGCAAAAAACACAGACATAAACGTAATCTCTTGTGATGGATGGAATCAAGTTTAGAAAGAGTTGTGGGAAAGGCTGCAGAATAAATCTGGTCACCATAGTCTATTTTTGATAAAATTAGGTCTGAATGCAGTTGAAGAAGAGCTCGACAATTCCCCCCCCCCCCCCCAGAAAGATGAGCAGGGGTTTTAAGGAGATTCAGCCTGCTATGGCAAGTTTCTTTCAGGGAGGTAATATGAGGTTTCCATGACAGCCGGTGATCAAACGGGAGGCCAAGAAATCTGACTATCACTTTCAGCAACACGGGAGCTATACAGGAGTATTAGAGACAACAGAATGTCTGGTGAAAGTAATTTGGTGCACTCTAGCACCCTAAAATTTAAATCCATGCATAGTGGCCCAATAGGAAACACTGTTGACAGCATTCTGGAGTGAGGCTGCTACTAGGTGACAGTCAGCACCTGCACAGGTTAAAGTAAAATCATTGACATAGTGATGAACAAATATTGGATGGGAGAACAGAGACCAGGATAGCAACCTCAAATCCACCTCGGTGGATGAAAGAGATTGCAGTCAGAAACCTGCCACAAGGCATACCTTCTTCAGCTACTCCCTCCCAGAATCTGACAGGTAGCCTCCAGAGATACACCTGTCACCCAAAAGCCATCACAAGCACCCCACCTCACCCCCACCCCTATGACCAGAGAGGGAGTAGGACATGCCCGTATGATGCAGAATCTACAACAAACTACACAACCACCAAGGACCTCAACGGAATGGGATGGACAGTAATACCTGTCCCCAACCTAGGAGTTAGAATTCCTAAGGGGAGGACCCAAAAGACCAAAGTAGGAAAGGGAGGAGAGGGGAGGGATGGAAAAATGAGGAGGGATGAGGTAGGAAAGAGAGACATGGAGAGTAATTAGGGTCAGTTGGAGGAAGACTGAAAGGTCCATTATTATTACGTATTATAATCAAAATCATATGATAAACCTACCAGGGTCATACAGTGCTGCAGGGTAGGAACTGATGCAGGATCTAAGGATAAATAAGGGTAGAGATGACAATAAAGATGACGTTAGGAGGGGCTGTGAGGAGTGCTAAAGGAAGGATTATCAAAGTTTGTGTAATAAAGCACTTGCTGTCAAAAAGTCAAAGAGGGAATCTATGTCAAAGGTGGGTCCGTCAGCAAGGAGGGAAAATAAAGTAAGGGCGTTAGAGTGGCGACGACGTCGGAGGAACTGAAAGGTCCAGTTCCTCAGACTGAAGGCCTCTTTACCACTACAAGGAGCCCCCATTAAAGAGGCAATAATGAGACAGCTTTGTACAATCTTTTGAAAGAAAGAATTTAGTCTAGGTTATTTATACACTGGCATTCCAAGCTTTTCTTATCTGCTCAAACTACTTTTCATTGGCAACCCCTGGGGAGCAGTTCAGCATTACTGCAGATGACTGTTAGCTTGCTATTTTCATAATTTATTTTTTCCACATTCCTTTTGCAGTGTTTTTCTTACTTTTCATCACATCTTTTATTTTTTCAAAGTCTCCATTTTAGGCATTGAATCATTCATAATGACTTTCATTACACTTGCGAAGGTAACAACATTTTTATTTTTAAGGATTTTTTGATAAAATGCATTTTTCTTTTTTTAAGGAAGTTGAAGATTATATTCTTCATATTTTCCTAATTTTACAATTAAGAAAAATCAGAATAAGTTAGTGTAGAGAAAATAGTTTTTTTTTTATTTATATAAATTAGTACATGCATATTAACGAGTTGCCATTGTATCAGTGATTTTTTTTTTTTTTTTTGTTATTTGAAATAATTAATCAATACAGCACTTAGCTGTAAAATGAATCAAAGTGATTGAAGCATGATAGAAGACAGTTCAATGCACAGCACCTTTAATATACCATATCCATAATTCCATTAATTTTAAGAGGTAAGAAACCCAAGTAGCACAGAGGCACACAAAGACCTTAACCCAACACAAATGACAAGATCATCTGATGAAAGTTGGTCTTAAAAGTTTGTCTCTTACAAATCGTTATGAGAGGATCAACTTATTTTATATAAAAAATTAATGGCCAGTTGAATAATTTTATTGCTTGTTAAAACATTAAATGATCTTGTCACCAAAAAGGAAAAGGAAAAATCATGTATACATACAAGTATTTAATTTTATCATAATACTATATTAAACCATATGATAATGAGGAAGAGTTGGATATTGCATTGAGGGACAAGGAGGAGAGAGACAGTTTACTGTAACCATCACCCACAGTCAAGTTCACTACCACCTCACCCTTGCTGCTGCCACCACCACACATGCTCACAGTACTTTATACATCAAGTGAAAAACTAAAAGCTTAAAAAGGTTAGCATTATAGTTAATATTCAAGGATATATAGCATACAAAATATTTCATTACATCTACTGGTCCGAGTCACAATTAGATCATTCACATGGTATCATTAATAGTAGTTACATAAAACTAAAATCTAGAAAAAATTAATTTTGGTTAGATAACATTGAAATAAAGAAATTGCAACAAAGCAGATATGGGACATGTTGCACACAAGATATAAATATTAGTCAACTCGTACAATGTAATTAGAGATCACAAAACTGAGCAGTAGCAATATTTTGTATAAAATAAAAAACCAGAAAAAATCCTGTTTAATATTTAAAACTTGCCATAACTTTATAAACAGACAAGGTCTGTTGCCCCACTCTTCCAGCAGTCCAGTCTGGAGTAATACTCTAGACGACCCTGACGACGTGGTAGCTGCAACGACCTCCCCAGACCACCAGAAAGGCTATACAATTGTTGTAATTAACTGTGTTAATACCTTTTTGTTTTTAATTCAGAAATTCATCCAACAGAATTCCGAATCGAAATTTAATCTTTGCGAATAACACCTTTCCCATTTCAGGTTTAAAATATCCTTTTTCCCTGTAGTTATGTGATTTTGTTTAAACTTAGATATAAGACATACAGTTATGTCATTACCAAAAAGTTTATTTGTAAACTAGTATATACAATCTGCACAGTGAATGTTAATCAATATTATTTTAATATTACAGAAAAAGACAAGCTGATGTTTGCAGTATAGCAACACAAGAAGGGTTTTATTAACTCTAATAATCTGGGGAGAATTTGTGCTCTGCATATAATACCTATATCACATTAGTAAACTAATGTAAATGGCACTTGCAGAACGCATTGCATATCAGTTTAGTTTGGCTCATTTATCTACAACCTGTCACTCTTTTTCCCAGTACAATCTGTCTGCAAATGACCCTAAGGAGCATCCTTGGTACAGCCATAATCATAATATGAATCGCTTGCAGCATTTTTTTGCCTTTGTTTTATTGTGATGTAGTGAGCTGTCAATATAAAGGGATACTGTACATGAGTTAATGTTAAGTCAGAAATATTCAGTAAAGTGTACAGGTCTCCCTCAACATTCACGTTTTCAACTTTCACGGGCTTCAAACATTCGCGAATTCCCAACCGCCAAATTCCCAGCCACCAAATTCCCAGCCGCCAAATCATATTTAAGTTTCCCGCCACCTGCGAGTCCCTACTACCCTCCCTCCGACCCCTGCAACTGGCAGCCAGCCCTCCCACCACTCAGTGTGGTGAGTGTTTTGTTTGTTCATTATTTGCTATTAAACTACAGTATAAATAATGTAAACCCATTCATGACTGCATATTGGAATGGCTATTCGGACAGGTATTAGACGGTGACATCATGTGTTTACTCTTGAACACTGCAAAGAATTAAACATTTCTGCTACAGCTAATAATAACAATAGTAATAATAATAATAATAATAATAATAATAATAATAATAATAATAATAATAATAAATATGATATAATTGAAGAAGGAAATTGTACAAAAATACGAGGGAGTGGTTGACACATCGTCAGTGTGACTTTGTTTATGCTGGAGTGAACATTAGTCTCCTTGCTCTTCCAAACATTTCACAATAATTCATTGTGTTTGGTGCTTGTAGATTGAGTGTGACTGGAGTGGTAGAGGCAGTGATTGAGGCAATGGTATTTAATAACATACATGTTAATAATAATACATGTTATTAATAATAACATGTACTATTATTATTTATAACATATATGTTATTAAATACCACTGCCTCAACCGCTGAATTATTGTGAAATGTTTGGAAGAGCAGGGAGACTAATGTTCACTCCAGCATAAACAAAGTCACACTGACGATGTGTCAACCACTCCCTCGTATTTTTGTACAATTTCCTTCTTCAATTATATCGTATTCATTATTATTATTATTATTATTATTATTATTATTATTATTATTACTACTGTTATTATTAGCAATAGCAGAAATGTTCGATTCTTTGCTGTGTTCAAGAGTAAACACATGATGTCACCGTCTAATACCTTTCCTAATAGCCATTCCAATATGCAGTCATGAATGGGTTTACATTATTTATTCTGTAGTTTAATAGCAAATAATGAACAAACAAAACACTCATCACACTGAGTGGTGGGAGGGCTGGCTGCCAGTTGCGGAGGTCGGAGGGAGGGTAGTAGGGACTCGCAGTGGTGGAGTCTGTGGTATTTAATAACATACATGTTATTAAATAACATATGTTATTAAAGCATAACATGTATATATTTAGTACAATTTACGACGTTTTCATGTATTTTATGATTATTCATGGTTCAACAAGTTAAGGAAGCAGTATTGTAATATATTTCCCTACAATATATTGGGGCACCAAACATTCACGGTTTTTCAACATTCGCAAGGCTCTTGATCCCCTAACCCTCGCGAATGTTGAGGGAGACCTGTATGTTTTTTTAAGCCGACAAAGAATAGCTAAGTTTAAACTTTAAAGTCATAAGGGCATTCTCTAAGTTTTATATAACAAACTGCTATTATATGTTACTCTGAAATATGCACAATGCAGTACTGTACATTATTACCAGCAAATTCATGAAACTCCTAATACAGCAAAATGTCCAAAATTTAAAAACAAACCTAGTGCACCAAGTCTTCATAAAGAATTAAAATGTCAAACTAATAGACAGATTTCATGTTTTGTAAGTTTTTAAAATCATGACCAACCAATCCATTGCTGTAGAAACCTTATGTTCAGAAACCTTAGAAATTTCAAACTCTTGTCAAGCATCTAGTTTGTAGATGAATATTTTAAGGTTTACTGAATATAACAGTCTGCATAAATATTAAAGGAGTTGCTCTCTTAATCACATAAAAGAAGGTAATTAGTGCTCCAAATAAGAGGCTTTCTGTTTATGCACTTTTTTTGACAAAAAAAAAAAATAATGTTCCCTCCAATAAATAATTTCTTGACTAATTTGCATTAAAACATGAGAGCTCACAGTCCTTGGTATAAAATGCATGCATTAAAAAATATATTTGCCTTCCCTTCAGCCCTAGACATAGCACCAGTGGCATCTGTCAACCACTGACATGAGATTCCTCTCTTAGAACACTATAGACTTAACAGTATTACTCACATACATACTTTTTAATATAGACACAGATAATAAAATATTGACATACCGATATATGTATGCATGACATACCACAAACCCATTGTATAACATTGATGTTCAAAATGTGAAATCACTTTCAATATGAATAATTAATTTCCAAATAGTATTTATTGTTTGCTGTATTAACTGGTTTATGCCTATATACTATATAATATACATTTTTAATACGTGTCTTTACGTAAAGGTACCGATTTACATTGAAAGAAAAAAATTTTTTTTTTTTTAGCTTCGCTGCCAACAGACCAATTGTCTTTGGTATCTCAAATGTCAAGGAAACGGTTAATTGTTAGTGTGGATAAAGAAGATTGGTAAAGAGAGAAATCATTATCATATTGTATTATCCCCTCAAAGGAGGTTCCTTGATGCTGTTGAGTGGCTCTTGATCCAAGGAATATGACATGTCCTTTCCTTGGATTAATACTGATTGTCTCCCAATTCCTGCTGTATGATCCCTACAGGTTTAGTGCATCCTAAATATATAATGTAGTATATATCCTGATCACAGAACTAAGCTCTGCAGAACTCGTATATTAATATGGCACATGTACATCATGTGCATATGTGAAGGTACCTTTTTGTCGTATTCATGAAGGGAGCATTAAACCCATAAGGGTCAAAGTGCCTGGGAAAGTGGGAGACAATCTGGTTCACCCCAAGAAGAGAGAGGATGTACTCCTTGGACCAGATACCCCCTTACTAACATCAAAGTACCTCTTTGAGGAGTTTGTAGTTATAAGAGTAGTGGTAGGTTCATTGTCCCTACAGTGTTCAGTCTGCAGTATTTCTTTACATTTTTAATGACTGAAACATTCCAACCTATCCTAATTCTAAGTCAGTTTCTCACATGTTGTTTTCAGTCAATCTCTCAATTTACAAGATTTTGGTTTGGTTATATATTTTTGTCTTTTAGCGAAGAGAAACCGCTTATAACATACCACGTCTGTATTGACTTTGATTATGAAGACAAGTTCAGTATTCGCTGCCTTTGGGATTCCATTCCAGTAGTCTACTACTGTTTGCATAAAATTACTTTAAATATAGCTTTGGCACTTTTTTTCCTTTTGTATAAAAGTGCGATCTCCTCCTGGTGGTGCATAAAAATCATCTATGCTGGGTTTCTTTTATTACATACTGTTTATGTAATCTATATTGACCTAATTGTATCATGTAATGTATATGTAAATACATATTTGTAGTTAGTATTACCTATTTTGTGGTTACATTATAGTTATGTTATTGATATCCTGAAACACTATCCCAGTCCATTTAGTTTGTAAAGAAATATCAGCCACCACCTTCATTACTAAATCCGAGAAATTTTTTCTATTTTCTCGTGGCTTTATATGAGTGATTATATCACAAATCTCTCCTGTTTTCCAGTGATGCCAGATATATTGTCTTTCAATCTTTTGCAGTATCTAAAGTTTCTTAATCCTGAAGTCCAGTGGGTAGTGGATAGGATGAAAGAGGGTAAACTAGTTGGGACAGATGGAATGAACAACAATCTTACTTGAATTATTTGGTAGAGATTATTTGGTTATTATTATTATTATAATCAAAAAGAAGCGCTAAGCCACAAGGACTATACAGCGATTATTTGGTTAAAGACAGGCTTATACTACATTTCTGAAATAACTATGCCCTGTACCCCTAAAAGGCAGTTCCTTTCTGTCAGTGAGGAGCTATTGATGCAAGGCACTGTCATTCTCTTTCACTGGTAGAACCTGATTGCCTCCCATTTCCCTAGGCACTTTATGACCTCTGTGGGCTTAACCCTTACCCTTTAATAATAATAATGCCAGTCTGAATTAAGAATAAAATATTTTAATGTTAAACAGTACTAAAGTTAGGCTAACCTTAGGTCAGGATACATAATTTTTGCATGGGTAAATTTAGCCAAACTGTTTTGGTATAAGCTGTATAGCCCTTGTGGCTTAGCGCTTCTTTTTGATTATAATAATAATAATGTTTTGGTATAAAATTTAATATTTACATTTGTCAATTTATGTGAAAATATCTATTGACTGAAAAGGATAGAATTTTCCATAAATTGTGTTAAAAATAAATTGTCCCACTTGACTTATATAGTCTATCATACAAAGAAATTTTTCCTGATCTCGGCAGTTCTCGTGAATGTTACATCTCAAGTTCAGTCCACGTGTGGATTGAACTTTACATCACAAAGATGAACACTTTCATTTTACATCAATTAAATTCCTTGATTATGTGGTAATTCTCATACATTGTTATATAGGGCTGTCTTCAAAAAAAAATTAATAAGCTAAGTGGATAAACCTTATCATAAGTCAAGATGTTTCCAGCAGGCTTGAACAGTAACAGTATAGGGGTCACAAGTAGCTGCAGCACAGGCATATCACTGTGCAGTGAATTTCAAGATTGGACTTGAAATTCAACTTTGATTTGTAGTATGAAAGATCCAACCCTAGACTTTTTTAGTAGTTAAGTATATACTGTTATTAGATATAAAGGGTATAGTACTAGCAACAAGCATGGCAAAAGCTAGTTATTTAAATTCTTGCATTTAATATTTAAGGCTGTATCAAGAATAACTCCTCATTACTTTGCAGTACGGAACATGAAATATGCAGTGAAAAAATAGTGTTCTTTATTAGAAAAATACAAATCATAATAAGTACCATATATTAAAACAGGAAGCTTATATACAAAATTCTAATACTGAATAAATAATTTATTAAAACTCAAGACCACAGAAAACAAAATACAGTATAGTACCTCTAGATATTCTTTAGATAGTCAGAGAAAACAAAGGAAATTTATAAATGCATTAAGTATTGTTCTGGTAAAGCTTTACCTACTAAACCCATGAGATGACTTTATGCTGGCTCCTTGAAGGTTACATTCCTGGACACTTCTTTGCTTATCAGCAGTGTGGTGCAGCAAGGTGATGAGGGGCTCATGGTAACAGTGTAGACTTACAGCTTCCACCAGTTGGTCTGATTAAAGCATGTCAGGCTCGGGATCTATTCCATACTCGGAGAAACTATGATAAATGGCAATGAACAACATAAACAAACATTAAATGCACATGAAAATGCACTAAAATACTGAGTAAAAATAAATCTTCTATATATAAGCAGTTTTTAAGGTAAAAATGCTTGACTAAAATGGTGTGTATAGGAACAGACTATATACATATAGGAACAGCTCATGAGCCTGGCTTTGCATATGGTGTGATGGGTACAGCCTAAAGCCTACCTGGGCCCACTTTGGAAACCCTTACAAGGGTATCTTGGTAGCACTGGTACTTAGAACAGGCACCAGTCACTACCTATACTGAGTATCCATCTCCTACATACAACATTATGTGGCTATGTGGAGCATAAACACATGTTTTGTAAATTTGAGAACATAAATTATTTAGGATCACACGGGCCTTCTGGCCCAACGTCTCTGTTGCCCCCCACCCCCGCGCCCCATTGGTATTTGGGGATCTTGGGCTTGATTTGTCTGGCGCGGGGGGTTGGGTCATGGTCGCCATGCTCCTGTTACTACTGATGGGTCAGCATTTCCATTGTCATCACGACCACATGGCGCATTGGAAAGCAATGATTTGGAAGGCTGAGGTATACGTGTAGCAATAGCAGATCGTACTTTTGGTGCAACAGGTGGCTGGTAATTGAAGGGAGGAACAATAGCAGACTGCGGGGGAGACCGGACTCGTCCATCCTCTTCAACTACAATAAAAGAACCCAGGCGGGACAGTCGTTTTGCCCGAGCTTCACTATCTTCTTCCATCTGCCCAATATGTGTACCTGGAGGATGGGTAGCTGGTCGCTGACGAAGATGCACAGTTTCTGAAGGTCTGACACTCGCCTCAGCTACCCGAGAGCGTGTTGGACTTACTAAACAATGAGGGCGAGGATCAACTGGAGTAGTGGCTTCTGAAGGTGGTGAAGACCGAGTGTCTCGACCCCTTAATTTAGCTAATTTGAGTCCCAGGCGTGTTCTTCCTTTTCCTGCTTCTCCAGCTCCACTGTTCCCTCCATTAACTGGTAGTTTCTCATAAGTGGAGCTGCGTACTAGGGGCTGAGGTGAAGCTTCCTTAGCAGCCGATTCAGGACGCTTTATCCACATACGAGAATCCTTTTCTTTATCTTTTGGTTTAGCTTGTGCACGTTCCACCTTCTTCCACAAATTGGCAATACGACTAGTAACTTCCTTTTTCACAGTTGTCTTTTTAGGAACATCATGGCGCCATTCAGCCATATCAGAGGAAGTAGGAGGTCGAGCATCACGTGTCAAACTAGTTGACTTGTGCTGTGGTGGTCTGCCTTTAGTAGGACTTAAATCTTGACTGCCACTCTTTGGTATACCAGTTCGTACTCCCAAGCTTGGTTGTGTGACTGGTGGACTTGGCTGTACAATATCTCGCCTTAACCTTGGTTTGGAAAGTCCTTTAGTTGTAGGGATAGATCTTTTAGTTTCAGCTGGACTATTGTGTTCTGGACTTAGTGGTGTATCACTGTCATCTTTTGTAAATGTATTTTGACGATGCAAAGGTTTAGGAGGTTCAGGCCCAGATCTCGCTAGAGATTTTGATCGAGCTGGCCTAATATTATTGGCACGGGATCCTGGGCCCAAGCGAGGGCTCGATCCTGCACTGCTACCAGCTGAGGATCCTGTTGCTCTTCCTGTAGGACTGTCCTCTCCACTGCTACCCCCTTTTTGTAGATTGGAAGTTTGACGTAATGCAGAAGCTCTTGTTGCACGAGGTAGTTTAGGGGAAGATGGTTTTGCTGGGGATACAGAACTTGGGCGGGCAGGAGTTGGTCTTACTGGAATTGTTCTAGCCGGACTTGCGGTGGAATTTGAAGTAGCTTTAGTAGGTATTGCATTAGGTTTTTTGCTATAATAAAGCGGCTTTCTACGGCCTCTAATGGCTTTGCCTGAAGGCTCCTCCTCCTCTTGTAAGCGTGCAGTCTCCTCACCGGGCTTTACAATCCGTGGGCGTCGTATAACTTGCCTTTCTGCCTCTTCCTCCTCCTCGCTACTTCCTTTATCTGGCGGGTCGTCATCAAAGTCCTGAAGAAAATTTCTCATCTCTGATTCATCTTCATTTGAAATTAGGCTAAGAGTTTCAATATCTAGTATATTTTCTTCACTAAGAAGATCGGAAGATTCACTAGTCATAGCTTCACGCGTTTCATTCAGAGTACAGATAACAATATTAGCATCTTGCTGTAAAGCTTCAAGCTGTTCAGCTGTTAAATCAAGCATTTCATTACTGTCCTGAAAATCAACTAATGTACCATCTTCTTCCTTCTTGCCTTCATCTTCAGTTGCTGATTCAGGTGTAATATCTGCCAGTGGTACATCTATAGTACGGGTCTGATATCGCTCTCTATCTTCTTGCCGTCGCTGCCTAAATGACTGTCTCCCCTGCATCTTTTGTGGTGAAGAGGGTGATATTTCACCATTTTCAGCTTTTTGAACAGCTGCTTCTTGTTCTACTTCTGAAGGAACTTGCACCTCGGTGATGGTGTGTGTTTGGAAACGACTGGGGTCTTGCTGGCGACGATCTTTGGGGGATTTTCGTGGACTAACTTTAGCTTCATCCTTATGAGGGACTGTACTGGTAGAAATATTCTCTTGCCCAGTACCTTCTGAGGATATAGTCCTGGTTCTGAAGCGTTCAGCATCATCTTGCCGGCGCTGCTTAGGAGTGCGACCCACCAATGGTGATGAGGGAAGAACTTCAACTAAAGTTGGATCTGTGTCCTGAGATGGAGTAGCATCAGAAAATACTTCCCCATCACCTCGGGTGTAAGTGCGGAATCGGTCTTTCGCTAGTTGTCTGCGAGTCCTTGGTGTACCTTGTCTATTAGGTGAAGCATGGGCAGATGCACAAAGAGGAGATGAAAACCCATCTTGAGGTAAATCAGGTATGTCAGATGGTAAATCATCAGCAGCCATTTCTGTATCACTGGCAGGTCCAACAGTTTCTTCATGTTCTGTTATATCTGTGATTTCTTGGTAAGTAGAAGCTTCATCCCCACCAGTTAGAGTGAGTGTTGAAGCAGCATTCATGGCTTCCCTTTGGAAAATGGCTGCAAGCTGACGTGCTGGAGCAGCTACTTGTGCAGTATGATCTGCTGGAGGTGAGGGTGGAGATTCTCGCTGCTCTGCAACTTCAGATGTAATAGATGCAACACTTATCATGGAATTTTCCATATCATCATCTAACATAGAAGGAGGTGGGATATTATCTACATTTGAGTGACAAGAGCTGGCCATGCTAGCCATATTCTCAGTTGAGCCATAATCTTGTTCACCAAGAGCACGGCGAACCATTTCTGGCACTCGACGTGTGTGACGGCATTCCAGACGACGGTTATTTGAGCGAGTACCTCTCTGTTCCTCTGCACTGTTTGTCAGGCTATTGGACATCGATGCTAAACTTCCCATTGCTGATGGAGGTTTTATATTGTCAAGGTATGCGTCTGAGGCAACACTGGCTACACTCTGTGACATATGAGATGTTTCATCACTACTGAGAAGCTTAGCTTCACTTGCAACAGCCCTAGCAACCTTCATTGCTTCTATAGCTAATAATCCTGATTCTGACATTGAAGCAGTAACTGATGTATCTGAACCTCGGCCTTCAGAAGGAGAAGATTTATCTGCAGAATTTCTGTGTTCTACCCAAGAATGCTTTTCTTCAGGAGATGATCCAGGGCCCTCTGCTGATCCATCACTGACACGTGGCTCTTCTTCAGGTGATTTTTCCTCCTTGGACACTGGTCGAGTAACGACTGTTGCACCACTCCCTTCACTAGTTACTTCACTTCTAGGATGACCAATTTCTGCAGTAGTTAGTGCCTCTGAATGTTCAGTGGCACTTTCATCTTCCTCTTCCTCCTCCTCTTCCTCCTCCTCCTCCTTATATTCAACTTCGCTCTCTTCATGTTTAGTTACACGTTCATTCTTCTCGTTCTGTTCTGAATCTGTGTGTAGCTTGGAGCTCTCTGCATCTGGCATGGGCATGACGGCGTCTGTGTCCACATCGTCTACAGCTGCCGCCATCGCACCCACGTTTTTTGACTGAGTAGCATGTTCATCTCTACACAGTGTAAGCCTCTGCATGGGAACACCTGGTACGAGACGAGCAGGCGATCGAGATGATGGAGCAGGGATTCGAGAGCCACCTCGACGTCGGCGTCGACTTTCTAGATCTGACTTACTCTTAGGCATACCTTGACTAATGCACTGCTGCAGTAATGCTTGTTCTGTTGGTGTTGTCTCTTCCCCAAAAGAATCAACAGAGAGAGAACTTAGTGATGAATTTCTTGAAAAGCATACTGGGGTGTCCTCTACTCCATAGTTTCGAACACCTCCTGCCTGTGGTGCATGAGGCGCTTGAATAACAGCACTTTCATCTCCACCTTCAATTGAACTAAGAGATGAATGTCGAGATATTACACCAGGAGTACCTTCAACGGCAAACTGCTGAGGTACCTCATTTTCCACATCTACATCCTGTCCCCTACGCTGGATCTGGGACTTTCTGGACCTTCGCAAACGTGGAGACTGTGGTGTTCGTGCACGTGGAGACTGTGCTTGTGGCTGTGGGGACTGTGGGGTACGGGAACGTGGGGATACAGGTGTCCTTGGACTAGGATCTCTACTGGTTCTGTTGGCATCATCATCACAACTAAGTGATGAAAGTGAATCAGTACGGGAGAATGTTGCCGGAGTACCTTCTGTGGCCCACATACACACTTGATCACCAGGCGTATCATCCAGGGCGGGTGGAGGATGTGGTGAAATTCGAGCTCCTCCCACTTTGACAGCAGGAGTGACCCTGGCTACTGGAACAGGGCGATGATGAGGAGAATGTCGAGGCGAGGCCAGGGGAGGAACTGATACAGTTGGTGCCCCATGAGAACACAAATGGCCTGATCCATGACGTTTCACACTCAGCTTCACTTCCTTCACTTTAACTCCTGGACGCACCTGAAAAAATTAACATTACAATAAGATATTTCAGTCAGAGGGTCATCTGAATTGTGATGTCAGTACACTTCTGACAAGACAGTTACCAAATGAATGATGGTGTGTGTGTGTGTGTGTAACATTTTTAGTTACCCTGCCTTGCTGGGAGATGAGGTAAAAAAAATACTACATGTAACCTGAAGGTTACAATAAAGTTGCAGTAATTACAACACATTATTCTTTATGGCTGTTGCCACAGTAGGGAGAGAAAATGCTACCCAAGTATCTGAAGAAATTCCTAGAACTCAAAACAAACAATGAATTAAATACATATTTTAAATGCATTTTTTAAAAGTATATCACATGTAAAAAATTTTATTTTTTTAGGGCATTATATACATTTTTTAGAAAACTAAAAGTAAAAAAATAACTTTTAAATTCCAAATCTGTTGGCATGACATACACACTAATTTAAATGTAGTAGAATGATTGAAATAAGCATGAGTACTTGTGGTGTTGTCACTTGTAGCTACAAGCCACTTCAACCTTAAGGCCTTACATTATACCATATATGAAATCCAAGGGTGTCATACTACAGTACCCATCACTAAGCTAGGAATATCTGTAATAAGACAAGTGAGGTTGACTTGTTAATTTAAGAAAATTCCTTAGGGTTGTGTACCCCTGTGCACTATACTATTGCAGAGTGAGTGATTGTGCTCCAGACAAAACACTAGGATTACACTCCCTCATGAAATAAGACAGGAAGCTACCACTAGTCTTCAAAAACTTAACACTTATGTTACTGGAAAAAGTATGCAATACCATTGTATGCAGTGCACAATACAATATAAGGACAAGTTAAAAATATAACCGAGGCATGGATACACAAGTGCAGAGTTTAAATCAAACCATATGGAAAGGTTTTACTTTTTGAGAAGAAACAGCTTTGGAAATTCAAACTGGAATATTTTCTAAATTTCTTTAAATTATTTTTCAGCAAGGTCAGACTGTATACACCACATATTCTTTGTATTTAGGGTATAATCCTTTAAAGTTTGAACTCAAAACCATATTTCTAACAAGAGAGATTTCTAACTCTGTATCTGCTGCAGCACCTTACCTTGGGCATCCCAGACTGAATGCACTGTTCCAAAAGATTGTCATTATCTGATGAGTTATCACCTGAGTCATTAAGACTAGGTCGCAGGCCTGAGGGATGTCGTTCTTTGGTAGGCTCCTCTCCAGGGATGGAGAGCTGAGAGAGATCAGATATGGAAGCAGCATGAGAGATGCTGGCAGGTGTATCTTCTGTGCAGTAAGTGCGAAGGGTGTCTCCCCCCCAAACCCCGCCACCAACACCCTGTGGAAGCAGCACTACTGGATCAGCTTTTGTACTGGACATTATCACCACTGTTGAAGAGTCTCCAAGTCTTCCAGTTTTTCACAAACTGGCCTAATTATGTTTTATCTGAAGTTTTTCCTACCCTATCAATATTAAACTTCTTTTGACATTTTCATTAAAAAAAAATCATTCATTATCTACCTTTTATTTTATTAAATAAGTCACATTTCTTTAGACCAATACAGGCCATTTTTAATTAAAAATAAAATTTCCATTGAATTTTATAGTAACACCTTCCTGGCTTTGTATGGTTATATAACTCCCATCAGTACATTGAACAGGGTGGTATATGCAATTTTACATTCCTCAACTTGGAGTCTCCATTATCAGGATGGAAGAGGTCTCATACAAAAAGCCTTATTATGCACAAAGTAAATAAGAACATTTACATACACAAATAAAGTGAAAATATAAAAATGCTGAAAATTAAATATTTGCATGAATTATTTCAATAAGATCAAAAATTCAGTTAAATAAGACCAAACAAAATAAGATTTTGAGCTATAACATAAAGCGTTATAAAAACATAAACATTTACTGACTCTGCCCAATGCTATTTGGGAATAGAGTAATACACATATTGTACCAAGTATTAAAGGTTAGTGCAGGGCAGTTCATCATCTTACAACACGAAATACAATGCAACAAAATTTACGATGAGTAAAATGTCTCATTACAATAAATAAGGAAGCATTTGAGAAATGCTTGTATGTAAAACATCTCATATGAGTTTAAACTGGCATGTATTACAGTACATGCAGTCAATAAATTATCAAAAGAAAAGCAAAGCTTAATTTATGTACTTTACCTGCATACACACTGAGCATGGTAAGACTTGTGCAAAGCTCACTTGGCCACATATCTTCAGTACAGAGTTTTGCAAATATACATCTATTTGCTAGATGTATAAATATTTTGAATGACCATGCATGGATGTAAGGTAATCACTTACCTCTTGTGCAGGACTTATTGAAGGCCAGTATGTAAGTCTACCCATCTAGATTGAAAGGGCACCTACAATGCACTCGAGTGCATAGAGTAAGTTGTACATACCTGCTGGGCATGGCTGTGGGCGGGGCCACTGGGTATCTGAGTAGGCAGGTTGGAGGCCTTAACAACTGGGATACCAGAGCCTCGTATGCGACTACTAGGCTGGGCAATGTGAGAGGTCCCTCGACTACTGTACTGCTGCTTCTTTCGCCGTCTGAAAAACAATGTCTTGATTACTATATAGCAGATACATGAAGGTACAATTAAAACCATGCAGCTGTATCAGTATGTGTGTACATCTAAGCAGTGTTATGTGCATCCTTTGAACCAGCATAAATAGTTCCTGTGGTGGGAAACATGAAAATAAAGATAAAGGTTACAATGTGTAATTACAATTTTGGTTTGCTAAGTACACAGAAAGCCACTATCATGCCCATAGTGTGTTTGTCTTCTATCCCACTTGCAGTAGTAACCAAGCTGACTCTGGTGGCAGCGATAGAATAACTGCAACAGCACTGAAAAAGAGCCAGAGGATGTAAAGAAGACCGCACCTGCCGAGACAGCTATTTTCATTAGCCAGCATGCCAACCATCCATCGAAATACAGTTTGAAGAGGCATCGTCTCTGTGATAGTTCAAGATGCAGGAGGCTGAGTAAGTCTGATTCTATGCTCAAATTCTTTAAAAAGAAAAAAAAAATTAACAGTTGCATGGTGTCCCAGCTCGTGGTCATAATGCCCTTATCACATGGGTCATCACTCAGGTAAAACCCCTAAATTTTTTTTTTTTTTTTTTACCTGTGACTACTTTTAAGTTTTCCTACTGTCACACTCCCAATTTCCTGGTCAATCTGGCTTGCATTTGGTGTCCCTCTCGCCCACATATCCATCAGCCTGGTTAATCTGGCATTCCGTGGAACTAGTGATCCAGGTTCTTCTAGAAAACTTATACGATTCTTCCAGCAACATTTCTGATAGCTGCTGGTAGCAAACAGAGCAGCCAAGGGCCACAGATGTTGACATGGTGCTCTCTTATTGTGTCCTAGGGTTACCATCATTCACTCCAGTACTTTATGGAAATGTGTAGGATTGAGACTAGGCTCAGCTGACTTTATTTTACCCAAGTTTATTTTACATGTTCATTTTGTACTATGGGGCGATAATCCTGTGTTTAGTATGCAGTGCCCCTCTAGAATGCTTCATTCTTTTCATATTTGAGTGTAGCATCTACACACTCCAGTGAAAATCAAAACCTTCTATATAGGATACACCTATGTCGAAACTATGAAGCCGATCTCAAGTTATCACACAGAAACCGATATCAGTTTGGTCTGGAAAATTGACCAAGGGACACACAATACCATAAATCTTTCCATACATATTGTACACCAACATCGAATTTTTTTTAAGCCAATCGGATGTGGTGTTCTGAGACTAAACAAAAACCTTAGAGGAATGATTGATAATTACTTTGTTGGGATGTCTAAATGTGAATTTTCCATATATAAATATAAGCCCTTGATAGATGCGTTGCAATAAGTAACTAGCAGATGTGTATTGTCATAAACTGGATGAGTTTCTATTATTTATTTATTAATTTATTATACATGAACCTAGTGCGTCAGATGAAGTCATGCTTCACCAGAGGGCAAAGACACGGACAATATAACATCCAGTCCACTTGGTCCTCTTTAGAACAGCGTAATGTCACTCCTATGATAGCTTAATCGTTTAATCCTACGTGATGAAATATGACAAACATTCAGGTGATCAACGGATTAGATTACTTGTATTTTAAAGTTGTTTGCCCTCTGTCTAGACCATTTTTTTTTTAATTTTGTCACAATTCTTATTTTCTTCATACACACCCATACCCGTATCATCTTTCAGTTTTTAAAGTCAAGAGATAACTACTGCAACTGCCGCCTCAACACTTACATGTGTATTATATTTGCCACAGAATTTGCCGCAACAGTCAGTGAATGCTATTTTTTTCATTGTAGTACTTCTCCAGCTAGCAATTCGTATCAGTTGCTCAGGCCTGGACGTCCATGTACTCTCCGTTCCTTTTCTCAGCAAAATATTGTACAGCATCAAAAGCCCTTTATTTGGCCTGTTGAACTCCATAACTTTCTTATACATGGCAGGCAATTCATACTATATTGCACTGTGTTTCGTGAAAAATTAAAGTGTGGAAGATTTAGCGCTAATTAATGAAGGCTGAATCTTCTTGTGTGCTAATGGTGTCCCGGTGTCTGACGAGTCAAGGTGTTGGTGGATGATGGCTAACATTCATCCTAGTCCCAAGGAAAACACCCGCACTATCCTCTTTCTAGCTGTACTACAGTGTGTCCTGTCCATATTATATATGCTGAGTTCCCAAGAATCATTTTATTTTATTTTATTTATCCTACCTTAATTCTGAATGGTTACCACTTCAGCACATGCATCCAGCAGTATTGTGATCCTTACTCTTGTTCACCCTTTTCCAGTAATCATTTTCTTTCTGGTTACCACTGTCCATCGACTGACTTTCTCAACTCTTCAATTTTCATACAATCAATGAAGTTTACTTCTTGCAAAATACTCAACATGTTGCTACGTCATTCAAACACCGATGGCTATGTGCAGCAAACAAATTCATTCAGGTGGCCTGGTGGTTAACGCTCTCGCTTCACACGGTGAGGGCCTGGGTTCGATTCCCAGCCAGAGTAGAAACATTGGACGTGTTTCTTTCCACCTGTTGCCTATGTTCCCCATCAGTAAAATGGGTACCTGGGTGTTAGTCGACTGGTGTGGGTCGCATCCTGGGACACTGACCTAAGGAGGCCTGGTCACAGACCGGGCCGCGGGGGCGTTGACCCCCGGAACTCTCTCCAGATAAACTCTAGATTCATCCCATTAATCTGTATTACAGTGGACAGTATACTTTTCAGTTGCACCAACAGGCTGATTGAGCAAACGATTAAACAGGAGACCTCAAGCCTCAAATAGTTTGGAAAACTAATTATGACAGATCATTAATCTTTGACCAGATCTGGCGATCCTCACAGTTTGAGACGAGACTATGGGAAGGATGACGCCCTTAATTTACAGCTACTTGCATTTTCTACAGACAGTGAAGCTCATCATGTAAAAATAAAACAAATGCAGTATGTGATTCTTTACTGACTACGTTTCGCCCAGCAGTGGGATTTATCAAGTTACAAACAAATCTACCTGGGTAAAAAATACACGAGTATATATAGTGTAGAGAGTCATGTGGAGAATGTTGAGTAGGTTGGATTTGAGACAGACCTGCAAGACCCGTCTCAAATCTAACCTACCCAGCATTCTTCATCTGACTCTCCACCCTTATATATACTCATGCATTCTCACCCAAATTACCTAACCTAACCTACTCAGGCAGATCTGTTCGTGACTTGATAAAGCCCACTACGTGTGCGAAACGTAGTCAATAAAGGATCACATTTGTGTTTATTCCATTGTGTCGGTATTTTATATCTTTTATCTCCATGGAGGCCCACCAAGCATGCAATAATCCAGTATGAATTTATGCAATCATCCAGAGAAGAAAACTGCTGGTATCTGAAAGTCCCCTCCAATACCATGTGTCTTACTTTTCCTTATCAATCAGTTTCAAATATATTTCCTTCTGGCCTTCTCCACTACAGAACGAGAATAAATTACACATCACCCTTTTGTAAAGTCATGTTCTGTAATTTCTTTTTCTGAGCGAGAACAAATTGCAAGCCTCTCCACTGAAATATATTGATGACAAACTTAAATTCATTGCTTTGCGTTTAGTAAATTCTTATAGATGTTTGTATTACTGTAACATCACCACCGATGGTTATTAAGCTCACTGTGACTTCAAGAACGGAAACACTTAATATTTTTTCAAATCATCGGCGCAAAGTTTCATTTTAACTTTGCCAGCACTGATAATTCCATTTTCTGCTGCTGATTATAACCTCTCACACTACTAAATCACGTTTCGTCTCGCAATTTGTACTGGTCAAAAGTAAGGACTAAGGAGTGGCAGCAGCAGGAACATACCGTGAAGTAACTCATCGTGCTTGTTAGTGGAGATGCTGGTGGATTACAGTACACGACGCAAGCCCACAATGACAAGGATCACATTCACTCACCCACGAATAAAGTTGAGGATGGCCAGCATGTTGATTGATGGCGAGTCATCACAATGCTAAAGTTAAAACACAAACATATGGAGATGCCTTTGCACTAGAGAGCAGGCAAATGGGACCTCTGAGTCGTGCTTGTGTGTGTGTGGGGTGTGGCGGCAGCGGGCTAGCTGGGCCCTGCCTGCAAGCATCGCAACACGCCGTCACAAGCACCACACACATTACCCGCCACCCAGCTTACACTAGCCCTACTCAAGGCTAGGTCGGGGGTGAGGGCAAACAGGAGGGCACCTGGGGTAAGAGAGATCCGTCTCGTCTGCTGGATGTCACCCCGTCGCCAAGGCATATTCCCCCTCCCCCAACTTCTCTCTACCCCAGCTGTATGGTGGGAGCGTGCCTGACGATGGTGTAGCCAGCTACGACACTGGTAGTGGTGGAGAACGATACACCAACTTGGACTCACTGGCCTCCTCCTCCTCCGCCTCCTCATCCTGCTGCTGCTGCTATTGCTCTCACTGCTGTTTATCCTGATGTTGCTGTTGTTCTTCCTGCTGATAATACTAATGCAGCTGTTGTTAATTCAGCTTCTGTTCTTTATTAATGCTGCTGTTGTTTCTTTTGTTGCTTGCTCCTGTTATTCTTGCTGCTGTTCGTGCTTCAGAGGCTGTTATCGTAGTTCCTACTGCTGCTATTGTTCCTACTACTGAGGCATATGCTCTTTGTGCTGTTCTTGTTGATTTCTCTTGATGATGGGGCTGCCGTTGGTTTCGATCATATGGTACGTATGCATCTCTTCCCCCGCCCACACCAACACGTTCTCATCCTAGACCAACCTTTCAAGGTCCACACACACACATACATACACACACACACACACACACACACACACACACACACACACACACACACACACACACACACACACACACGTATGTATGTAAGGCCAGGAGCTGCAAATCGTCACCTGCAACCACATATAGGTGAGCACAGGTCCAACTTCATACATGATACCAGCTTCAAGCAACATATAATTACCAACACAAGGTCTCCACCAACACTAGACCATTTCATGAAAACATCAGTTCATCTTCATACACACGACGGTAACACCACCACGCGCGAGCGCGCACGCGCGCACACACACACACACACACACACGCACACGCGCACACACACACACACACACACACACACACACACACACACACAGGAACGGGCTCATACATGACAACCAGCACAGTTCAGAGAAGGGAAATCTTGCGTCAAAAACCTATTGGAGTTCTACGACAAGGTGACAGAAATAAAACAGGAGAGAGAGGGATGGGTAGACTGTATCCTCTTGGACTGTAAGAAGACTTTCGACACAGTACCACACAAGAGACTGGTTGAAAAGCTAGAGGAACAGGCAGGAAAAGTACTGCAATGAATCAGGGATTAGGTGACAGGAAGGAAACAACGCGTGTTGGTACGAGAAGAGGTGTCAGAGGGGGTGCATGTGTCGGGTGGGTTTCCACAAGGGTCAGTCCTAGGTCCGGAGCTGTTTCTTGTATATGTGAATGACATGACGGAAGGTATAGACTCAAAGGTGTCCCTGTTCGCAGACGATGTGAAACTAATGAGAATACAAGCGGACGAGAATCAGGTAAGCCTACAAGAGGATCTGGACTGACTGCAAGCCTGGTCCGACAAATGGCTCCTGGAGTTTAACCCCAGAAAGTGCAAAGTTAGGAAGCTTGGGAGAGGACAAAGTATATCGCAGGCGGAGTACAGCTCAAGAGGTCAAATTATTATTATTATGATCAAAAAGAAGCGCTAAGCCACAAGGACTATACAGCTCAAGAGGTCAAAGAGTGCAAAACTCACTCAAGGAAAAGGATCTTGGGGTGAGCATCATATCGAGCATATCTATTGAGACGCACATCAACCAAGCAACTGCTGGAGCATATGGGCGACTGGCAAACCTGAGAATAGCATTTCGACATCTAAGGAGTCATCCGCGACACTGTACACCGTGTACGTCAAGCCCATATTGAAGTATGTAGCACCAGTAATTAGAGAAGCACCAGAAAATAGAGAAGTGCAAAGCTTTCCGACAAGACTAGTTCCGGAGCTGAGGGGTTATGTCCTACGAGGAGAAGTTAAGGAACTCAACCTGACAACACTGCAGGACAGGAGGGATACGGGAGACATGATAACGGCATATAAAATGCTGAGAGGAATTGACAAGGTGGACAGGGACAGAATGTTTCCTGATGTGACAGCAACAAGGGGTCACAACTGGAAGTTGAAAACTCAGGCGAGTCACAAGGATGTTAGGAAGTACTTCTTTAGTCATAAGAGTTGTCATGAAGTGGGACAGTCTGGAGAATGATGTAGCAGAGGCAGGATCCCTACATAGCTTTAAGAAGAGGTACGATAAAGCTCATGGAGCAAGGAGAGAGTGGGCCTAGTAGCGACCAGAGAAGAGGCAAGGCCAGGAGCTATGAATCGACCCCTGCAACCACAATTAGGTGAGTACACACACACAAGACGGCCCATGTACTGGCCCGCCTCATGATGCTAGAACCACAGGACCATCCAATCCTACAAAGATGGCGCGGCCAGCAGAGCTAGCCGTTTTACCGCCATCCGAGGACATTCGGTGTTGTGGGAGCTTCTAGGTTAATTTTCATTCTCATCCCTGTTTGGTGTACTAGTCCACGACAGCATGCATTATATATATATATATATATATATATATATATATATATATATATATATATATATATATATATATATATATATATATATGCCATCGCCATGCGTTACACAGGCTATTCACAATTCTACTCACTCATTCACTATTTATTACGAATGTGAAATAAGAACGCTGGTGCTGCAACTGCAAGGACTCTAAAACAACCGTAAAAAGTGCGAAGAAAAACACTTATTTATGAATTAAGTCGTGGAATGCAACGAGAGTTTTTCTACGGTAAGAAACATTTATAAAGTATTCACTACAGCTTAGGCAGTGTAGTGTATGAGAAGGCAAAAACAGGTGTGGGATAACACAACACCGGCAGCAACACCACAACACGCCAGCAGCAGTGGGATACTCCAACAGCAGTAAGTAGGAGGACACCCCAGACACAGGTGTTCCGAGGGAGTCCTTGGGGCAGCGGAGACGTCATTGATGTGGTGATGCAGGTGTCCTACACAAGCGGCCGTGACTTCCCCAACATCTTCCCCTCCCTGGCGGCCCCACCCAACCACCCAGTCCTCTTTCGCCCCACTGCTTCCCTCCCTACCCATACCCCACCACTCTTGGGTGAGTCACAGGGTCCAGGGACGCCCACCTGAGTTTTAAAGGGGAGAGGGAGGGAAAGAGGAAAGGAAAAGTGAGAGGAGAGGGGAGGAAGGGGAGAGGCACACACTTGCAAACACGGCAGCCAAGAAGATTGCAGTGCTAAGGTGTATCTTGCACATTCTAGACAGCTGGAACTGTAAAACTCGATGCTAGGCACAAGTTCGCCCTCACCACGAGTATGCGCCACTTTCTTCGATTACCTACCCCTTACCCCTTTCATCTCGTTTCCAATTACTGGAGAAGGTAGAGAGCCGTGCAAGGCGACTTATCTAACACTTCGACCTGGCCTAGATGTCATTTCAACAGAGCTTTAAACACAGTAGATATGCTGGCTTCTCTAATATTATGCATAAGGCCGATGTTCTCAGTGTACCACACATGATTCGACTTAACGGACAGCGGGAAGACAGCTATTACCCCATACGACAGGCAGCCATCACCATTCTTACTCTGGTGGTACCAATTTCAAGCCCATCCACTCCATCAACGACCATTCAGTTCCTCAAACGACGCGAGTTTCACCAAATGAAAAATGACCCACAGCTGGTTCTAACTTTATCGTATTATATATATGTATATTTCTTAGTAATATATTTTGCGCAAACTTATGATTTATTTACAATAAAGTTATTACTAGTGAAAGGCTGAGGCAGGATATCAGCTCTTAGCAAAATACAGTCATAGTGTTTTCCGCGACCCACTGGGAAACTTGGTATATGTGCCAGTTTTTAGACAACATAAATTTATCAAAATCATCCTGAAGTTCCTTTGCGTCCTTTTCATAGTTTATTTGTCGACTTTTTTTTGTTGTTGTTGTTTTATGTCGTCAGCGAACTTATGTCGCTATTTATTTCTTCATCTTGTTCGTTAATATAGATTTCGAACAAGAGGCCCAACAGTGACCCCCGTAAAATACCACTTGTGACTAGTCCCAACATTTCGATACACGTAAGACACATAAAAGGCACACACGAATGCAGTTTAATGCAAGTCTTTATTGTCGACGTTTCGCCCACACAGTGGGTTTTATAAAGTTACAGATAAACCTGGCTAGGAACAGTAACTATAGGAGAGTACAGTGAGGCGAAATACATTGTGTGCAGACCATTGCAGTGGTACGAGGTCGGCATGTCATACACTTTTCTGAGCTGTTGCTGTGTGGGAAGACAATCTAGATTTTTTTTCGCAGAAAGATCAGCTTTTGAAGCCAATCGATGTTCTGGGTGAAATTACTGGAAATGCTGATGAGAGCTAATTCTAGGATTCTGCGTCCCTGGGTGTCCTCCTCCTTAATAATGATTAGTGCATCCTTGTAATTAATCAAATGGTTGTGGGAATTTCGATGTGAACAGAGGTGTTATTCAAGTTATCAGTTCTGTTAGCATATTGGAGCTCGGAAATGCGTTCCTGGAGTTTCCTAGACGTTTTATCTATGCATATTTTATCACAGTTGTTGTAGGGAATTGTGTATACCCTTGCAGTGGCTTTTTGTTGGTCTCTCTTATTGGTCATGTCCTTGATCGTGTTGGAGGCCATGTTGGTCTCCGCCACCGTTTTGGAATTTGGTTGTAGATGAATGGTTCAGAGAACCGACACGTTGATAAATTAGACACATGTGCAACTCTTGGGTATCTTTATTGAACGTTTCGCAACACAGTGGCTTCATCAGTCCATACAAAGGAGAAACGTGAAGAACAAGAGGAGAATGAGGTAATCAGTCCCTCAACCTTGAGTCGATGTAGTCAGTCCATCAATCTTGAATAGAATACAGCATATGTGCGGAGAAGTAGCTTATATACCGTAGGCAGGAGAGGTGCAGCAGTCGTAGGTGGTGTCACATTTGTCCAATGTGGAAGTAGGTCGTGCCCAAGGGTTTGGCAAGCGAAGAATTCCCAAGTATTAAGATCCCAAGGAGTTGCAGTGTCTGACAGGAATTTGGTGTTGGAGAGTATTGGAGATAGATACGCTTGATGCTAAGAGTTGTTAGGGAGTAATATGTATGTTCGGTTGTGTTTTGTCTGGTATAGTTAATAACGTTATGTGCATGACATCTGTCACTTTTTTTCTTTGAAAGAGTAAATAAAGATGAAAACAAATATTGAGGCAAAACTGAGAAAACAGTTCAACGAGCAGTTTGTGTAGTCATGTCCACATACGTAGACTGATGAAGCCACTGATGGTGAAACGTTTCTTGACCGTCGTACACATGGCAGGTGAGCAAATGTGAATGTTAGCTTTTACTTGTGGCCTATTTACTGTGACCCTTGACCTAGGATCCAATATTTTTTTTTCTGTTTTCTTTCGCGTTCAATTTTTATTTTCAAAGCCCTTCAAGGAAGCTCCCTTGAGGAACCTGCTTTATGGAAGTAGGTACCCTCTCTCTCTCTCTCTCTCTCTGGCACTGTATTAGTACTTAGTCTTCACCTCAAGTATGTAAAATACTGCTGGACTGTTGTCAACTCCATGGTTTCTCTCTGACTGATACGTAAACATAATCCAAACGCTGGAACCCTGAGGTCCTGCAGTACTTTTAAACACTAAAGTGCAAACTGTGTTAAAAAATAATGTTATGTGAAATGTAATCATCATCCATCAGTTACAAACATTATCAAAATATCTACATTAAAACCATCTCTTCAAACCTCAAGAAATAAAATCCACATTAAAAAAAAAAAAACTTCTAAGATATAGTTAAAAAATGTTTGGAGGTCATTTCCATGGGTTAGGGTTAAGTAGATGGTTCAGATGTCATTCTTCAGCACGACAAATCCTACCGGGGATAAAACTGTCTACTGACGCATTTCCTATCTCTTCATCCTTGATTGTTCATTCCCTATGTTATCCACTCTCGCCGCCGCGCTCTTTCCTTCAGTGCCGCCTCCCCGTTTATTGCAAAACTCCCCCCCCCCCCATCTTTATTTCTGCCTCCTCCCGTTTTATGTCTACCTTCCCCTTTAGCGCTGCCTCCTCTCGTTCTGGTGCCTTCCTTGCATCCTAATTCTTAGCTGCCACCTTCTTCCTCTCATCTCATTTCTTAGCCACTCTTTCTCTCTCTCTCACGCACACGCACGCACGCACGCGCGCAAGCAAGCACGCCTTATATATAATATATATATATATATATATATATATATATATATATATATATATATAATGTATATAATATATATATATAATGTATATAATATATATATATATAATGTATATAATACACACACACACACACATATATATATATATATATATATATATATATATATATATATATATATATATATATATATATATATATATATATATATATATATATATATATATATATATATATAATCTTTACCAGGTGCAAGCACACACTTATCTATTTCTCAAACCAAGATATACATATTGTTTTTACTTAATTTCGTGTTCCTGGCCACAATACCTTCCCTCCCGGACCCGTTCGTTTCTTGTCGTCTGTATCTAGTTCTTCCTCCAGACCGTTTCTACCTCAACTCTTCGCTTCAGGCTCCCAGAAAACAAGTCATGACGCAGCTAATGACTTCCGCTTTCTTCCTCTCCTCGTTACTACTTGCAAGCGTAACTTTTATTTCGAGGCACCTGTGCTTTAGAGCAGTTAACCACCGGTCAAACCCTCGGCTGTTGAATAACAAACTTGCTCAAGTAACTGTTAACGGAAAAGGGGAAAGAGTTGTTGGGGAAGGAAGATTGGACGATGCTTAATCACTGATACCCCGCACCGGAACGCCAGCGGTTGCTTGATCGCTGACCGAGTTATTATTTAGCAAAGATCCATGTCAAGAGACATACTGCTTGAAGAACAAAAGACAGCCACTACTACTGAACCAATGTCCATCAGTCCAGCTTATCTTCCCACTGTTCGCCCAGTGTTAGCAGCCTACCACATCGTGCACTACAATACACATCCATTTTTCCGCTCTTGTTTCCTCTCACTTTCTCGTTTACGTAGTACGCCACCTCTCAACTTTGAACTAGGTGTGGCCAGCACACCATCTGCTACACAGAAAAGCACCATAATGTCTCATATGTTCGGTATTCTTATATGCTGTTACTGTCTGGTGGTGCTGCTCTCAACAGTACTGATGGCAGTGTTTACAGTTTCTTAATCCCCCGCAGGATCTTTGCCCTACTCCTCCATGACCTTGATGGTTTGGGTGTCAACAGAGCATGGACCTCCAGCCCATCTTCCTTCTGCCCTTCTCTCTATTTTCTATTTTCCTCTCCCTACCCCTCCATCTCTCTCTCTTATCTTCCCAGTATACTGTTCCTCTCTCTTATCTTCCCAGTATACTGTTCTTCTATACCAGTGCCACCACATTGTCATGAATGGCACATTACCACCCCCGGCACCACATTACCACCCCAGCAGCGACACTTTCAGAATATAAAGCTTACCTTTCTGACCCAGCAAGAAGCAAGTTCAAGACTAAGCTCCTGGATATACAGTAATTGCCAAGTTCTGAAGCACAAACTAGACTTTTGCCAACTACTTCGTTAAACAAGTCAGGATACTGCAGGTACAGGATCATTTCCTAGTTTTTCCTTGTCTATCTCCATCTCTTTCCACCAACCTCCCCCCCCTCTCTCTCTCTCTCTCTCTCTCTCTCTCTCTCTCTCTCTCTCTCTCTCTCTCTCTATCTCTCTCTCTCTCTCTCTTTCTCTCTCTCTGGCATTAAACGTGAGTTATAAAACTGCTTCGCAACCTCAAACTGGAAATTACTGACCACGAAATTGTGGATTTTTTTTTTAAACCCACCCACTACAAAAATAATTCGATTAGTATTCACAATGTTACGAACATAACTTCATTAAAAACTCTTTCTGCGTTAGTGATGCTGTATGTTGGTAGGTGAAGAGTAACGGGAAATTCACCGTCCTTAAACTAATGAATGCACGAGTGAAAAAAAAAAACGTGCGCGTAAACGTGTGTGCGCCACCCCTCCATACAAATCAATGAGGTCCAGGTAAAATTGGCGCATCAATCTGCATCTTTTGTTGGTGGTGATCATGAGTGAAGGGTGATGACCCAACCTCATCTGTCCGGCGCTCATCCCTTCCCTCCTTCCTTTGTATTTCCCCATATTACCCCCCCCCTTTCTCTTTAATAAATGCCCCGCCCAGCTCCGTGCGTGATAACCCGAGCTGATCTGATCGCTTCACGCAAGCCCACACCTTCCATGATCCGTCCAGTCAGCATAGGTCCCAGAGACTCCTCACACATCCCTCACAAACCCCTCTTATCCCACCATGATCATAAATTTCTCTCCGTATCCCCCCTTTCCTTATTTTTCTCCTTTATCTCGTACGTAATTTCTATTGTTCCCGCTCTGTCATGATGAAGAGATCCTCATGAAAATTCCATTTCTCCTGTGTATGGGATAAACCATCCTGAGATATGGTAATTATCAAGTAATAGTAACTCCAGCTCTGCTGAGGCAAAACATTTGACACTCCCGTGGCTGAAAATCCATTAATTTAATTAAAGGAATACTTAACGATAATCCCATTACATTACTGAAGTCTGACGAATTTCAATACTTTGTATTGCAACCTATCTTGTGTGATGGAATATGAAACTTAGCTAGTTTTTGTTCCCATTATGTAACTGACAGAATAAACAATTTTGATAAATTAAAATCGTGTCCCGTAGCTCGAGTGTTAGCGCACTCAGCTCACACACTGAGATCCGTGATTCGATCCCCGGTACGGGTGGAAACATTGGGACGTGTTTCTTTAAGACACTTGCTGTCCCTATTCACCTAGCAGCAAAATAGGTACCTGGGTGTTAGTCGACTGGTGTGGGTCGCATCCTGGTGACAAAATTTATCTAATTTGCCCGAAATGCACTGCATAACAAGGGGCTTTCTATACGGTAACATGATTATTGATGTCAGCTATGGTCTGTATACATTGTACGTGTACTTGTAGAAATATATATTATTATTATTAGCAGCTCCGCCCTCACTCACCCTAGCCTAGGTAGCCCCCAACCACCCTACCTAGCCTTGCCCCATCTGTACCAGATGGTAAGGTACCATCAGTCCCTAGCCTCACCCTCGCTCATCACAACCTTTCCATTTACCCTAGCCACTTCCCCCCGGTCACCCGAAAGAGGCAAACAGCACCAGTAGGACCAATAATTGTCCGGCAAAACTGTTCCTTGCCTGACCAGACAACACAAGACTGGCAGAAGGAGCTGTACAAAGAAAAAAAAATAGAAATGCCTGAAGCTCACCTGAATCTTGTCTTTAGTAAACCTGCGTTGTTTCTGAACTGAAGCTAAAGCGCGCGCTCGCACACACACACACACACACACACACACACACACACACACACACACACACACACACACACACACACACACACACACACAAGGGTTAGACTCAGAAGTGTCCCTGTTTGCAGATGATGTGAAGTTAATGAGGAGAATTAAATCTGATGAGGACCAGGCAGGACTTCAAAGAGACCTGGACAGACTGGACACCTGGTCCAGCAAATGGCTTCTCGAATTTAATCCTGCCAAATGCAAAGTCATGAAGATAGGGGAAGGGCACAGAAGACCGCAGACAGAGTATAGGCTAGGTGGACAAAGACTGCAAACCTCACTCAAGGAGAAAGATCTTGGGGTGAGTATAACACCGAGCATGTCTCCGGAAGCACACATCAATCAGATAACTGCTGCAGCATATGGGCGCCTGGCAAACCTGAGAACAGCATTCCGATACCTTAGTAAGGAATCATTCAAGACACTGTACACCGTGTATGTCAGGCCCATACTGGAGTATGCAGCACCTGTTTGGAACCCGCACTTGATAAAGCACGTCAAGAAACTAGAGAAAGTACAAAGGTTTGCAACAAGGTTAGTTCCAGAGCTAAGGGGAATGTCCTATGAAGAAAGATTAAGGGAAATCGGCCTGACGACACTGGAGGACAGGAGGGTCAGGGGAGACATGATAACGACATATAAAATACTGCGTGGAATAGACAAGGTGGACAAGGACAGGATGTTCCAGGGAGGGGACACAGAAACAAGAGGCCACAATTGGAAGTTGAAGACACAAATGAGTCAGAGAGATAGTAGGAAGTATTTCTTCAGTCATAGAGTTGTAAGGCAGTGGAATAGCCTAGAAAATGACGTAGTGGAGGCAGGAACCATACACAGTTTTAAGACGAGGTTTGATAAAGCTCATGGAGCGGGGAGAGAGAGGGCCTAGTAGCAACCGGTGAAGAGGCGGGGCCAGGAGCTAGGACTCGACCCCTGCAACCACAAATAGGTGAGTACAAATAGGTGAGTACAACCTATGTGCCCGAGAGTCCTTAAATATTTGTCTCAAGTTTTCCACAAACTTACGTAAAGTTTTTTAATGTAATCAGAAAAATGTACGACATTCAAGTCACTTTACTGACAAATTCCAGCTCCTGTGTGGAAAATTTTGGGAAATAAAAATAATAGTACAGATTGCAAAATGAAATCAAGCCACACTATAGATCAGATGAGACACAGGGGTATTAAAAACCATGTCTTAAAATCTTACTTTCAAAGAATAAATACTTCAAGGAAAATATCCTGGATAACAAGACCTATAAAAAAAATACGAGTTACAATGCGGTGTTTCTTTTTAATACTTTTGCAACATACAATCTTAGCTAATTACAAAAAAGTGACATATTGTCAGAGATAAAACGAAAGTGACCATACGAAAGCGCAATTTAATTTAGTCCACTCCAACTAAATATATTTAAGATAAGTTTACAATAATTTAATAATACACAAACACAATGAAATATATTTTATTCGTTAGGTTCAGAATGATTTTTGCGAAGTTATAGCATACACAAATGTTTGCTTGCTCTATTCGGCAAGAAGTGCCTTGCTATTTAAGCCAAAATCTCAAGTTTTACCTCCTCGGCACGACATAAATAATTTATATATATATATATATATATATATATATATATATATATATATATATATATATATATATATATATATATATATATATATATATGCGCTTAACAATTAGCAAACAGGCGAAATTATTTACAAACATTGTCTATGTCCACAGCAGGACTCGAATCTGCAAACTCTGTATCAGAGTCCACAGTACTATACCACGGAGCCCGTCTCCCACCGGTATTTGAAGAACACTGACCGAGGTATATTAAAACTAAGCTATAGGAATTACAAAAACATTATTCCTGCATAATACCACAAAACATCATCATAATTCGTTTTATATGTATAATGATATCCATAGGTTAGGTGAAATTTTCACCGATTCAGTCTTTTCAAAATATATTTATCTTTGGTAAACATGCAATATTTTAGTTACACAACTTTATAATTAATCAGGTTCTTCCCTGTCTGCATAGTTATCGACAAAGAGCAGAAGGAAACCAAAATACGACATGTGTGATTCACACGTCTTCCCACTGTAGAGCACATTATTAGCTCTTAATTTCCATTATTTATGATATAAACACAAAACTGGACTAGAAATGAGCATTCAGTGATGTCAAATGTAGGAATAATTCCACCTCTCAATACGAGAATGCAGAACTTCCTGGTAGACTGGTGTATCACCACAGAGTACATGGAACTTAAAAAACTGGAGGGGCCACTAAACGTTTTTTCCTCCGCATTAATGCAATATACGCAATAAACGGGGAAAATTTCTGTTACAGATATAATTTGGTGAAAGAGTTTAGGCAACTGTTTTCTCTAGACTGCAATATTGATATAAAATATTCCAGTCTAGAGAACTGGTGGAATGGCAGAACTAGAGAATATGCAAAGAACATTCACCGCCAGGGTGTTGTATTCAGATACCTAAATCACCGAGAATGCCTAAAATTCTCAAACTGTTCTCCCTGAAAAAAACACATACTGTTTACCTGGAGAGAGTTCCGTGGGTCAACGCCCCCGCGGCCCGGTCTGTGACCAGGCCTCCTGGTGGATCAGAGCCTGATTAACCAGGCTGTTGCTGCTGGCTGCACGCAAACCAACGTACGAGCCACAGCCCGGCTGATCAGGAACTGACTTTAGGTGCTTGTCCAGTGCCAGCTTGAAGACTGCCAGGGGTCTGTTGGTAATCCCCCTTATGTGTGCTGGGAGGCAGTTGAACAGTCTCGGGCCCCTGACACTTATTGTATGGTCTCTTAACGTGCTAGTGACACCCCTGCTTTTCATTGGGGGGATGTTGCATCGTCTGCCAAGTCTTTTGCTTTCGTAGTGAGTGATTTTCGTGTGCAAGTTCGGTACTAGTCCCTCTAGGATTTTCCAGGTGTATATAATCATGTGGGTAAGACACATATGCAGCAGTTAGACGTATGCATATGTGTCTTACCTAACAACCTGTCGGTATTGTATACCATTTTGATGTTCATATAATCATGTATCTCTCCCTCCTGCGTTCCAGGGAATACAGGTTTAGGAACCTCAAGCGCTCCCAATAATTGAGGTGTTTTATCTCCGTTATGCGCGCCGTGAAAGTTCTCTGTACATTTTCTAGGTCGGCAATTTCACCTGCCTTGAAAGGTGCTGTTAGTGTGCAGCAATATTCCAGCCTAGATAGAACACGTGACCTGAAGAGTGTCATCATGGGCTTGGCCTCCCTAGTTTTGAAGGTTCTCATTATCCATCCTGTCATTTTTCTAGCAGATGCGACTGATACAATGTTATGGTCCTTGAAGGCGAGATCCTCCGACATGATCACTCCCAGGTCTTTGACGTTGGTGTTTCGCTCTATTTTGTGGCCAGAATTTGTTTTGTACTCTGATGAAGATCTACACTTAGAAAATACTTAAGAGATTGGGCCCAAATCTGCACATTGAAGTAACCACCATTAAGCTGGAGGTAAATAGCCTCACTAAACGGCACGAGTGCAGAATCTTTTGGCAAAGGTAACCTATTAAACAGTTGCAAAAGCATTTGATCTTGCCAAGAAACACCTGTCTTCAGGGGATAGTTGAAAGGTTCTCAAAAAAAAAAAACGATCAGCTAGTGTTGTTTAAGTTGGACTATGTGTTGTCAATCTGGAGGCCTGGTTTGAGACGGCCGTAGGAGCGATGATCCCCAGATCCATCAGCGAGCTAGTAACAAGGAGTTTGATTCCAGTCATCCTCAAGTTGTCGGATCCCACGCTCACATATAAGGTGTTGAATTCTTTGTCCATGGACTGTGTTTGGGTAACACTAGTCCCCTAAGCACAATTCAAAGAATCAGCTTCGGGCTTCCCTTCTACTCATACTATGTTTATGGAAATCAGGTGCCCACTTCACTCGGAGCTCGGATCCAACTACTTATATGAAGCTTGTCTTGCTAATAAAGAGAAGCACACACACACACACACACCATTGATCCAGTACATCCATGGGCTCGGTAATCTACTCACTACAAGAAGTCTGCCGCCCTTGTCCGTCCGTCAAAGTGACAGGCGTGTTGGATTATCCTGCCCGAATACTCCCTCCCCCCCCCCTCCTTCATATATGCATCACAAACTCTGAACAATGTTGTTAATATGTTGGCCTGACAGGCCCCACGCTCCGAACACACCTGTAGCTTGGTCATGCATGGAGGGTCGGAGTGTGTGCAGGCACGTACCGTACTTTTGTTACCACTGTGACCATCACAATGTGACAACAGCATCCATCACCTCCAAGCAATGGTTTTTATTTTTTTTAAATAAAACTCTATATCTGGGTGAGTCATTCGGCGGAAGAAGTTGTGGAGACTTGATCCTCTGTCCTCTAAGCGCAAGGCAAACGTGCTATCTAACTGTACTCACTTGTCGTACGATTTTCAAAGAGAACCACATCGTTGTATATAAGCTACTGAGGTAACGATAAAGTTGCACACAGCTTGAATTGTGTAACGACGCCACACAGTTTCCAGCCGCCCACATCACGACTAGTTCATAACTTCTGGGAATCGGTGGCGAGTTATGCAATTAATGAGCGAGGTGTAGAGGCTTGCTTCTCGGAGATGCAGCGACCCACACACAACTCGCTGCTACACTTCTGGATGGTTTTATTTAAAACATTTGGATATACTAGCAGTACGCAGCTACCCTGCTGAATACGTTAGCAGCATTATGGGTACACTCACAGTGTGCTGCATCTCTGTTGCCCATGAGTTACTGGTGATACACTAGTGTGACCGAGTGAGTTATCTCACTTGATGCTCACATCTCTCTTGTTTATTTTTTTATATTTTAAGTATTTTTGTTTAGTTCACTGTATTGTAATGTAAGACGTACATTAAATGCACTGTAATTTTTTTTTTGTATAGTGATGATAATGTGTTTAACTGCAAGAAATGTAGTGATGTAGTTGGTTACTGAAGGTGAAGGATCGTTTGGGAGTAATAAGTAATGTGAAGCCTAGTGCGTGTTTCGAGGCACCAAGGCAGACCCAGGGAGGCTTGAGTGAGCCTAGTCCCTAACCTGTGGGGTGATTATTTTTGAGCTCTGGTTGAACCAAAAGGAAGTAGAAAGCTCTTCGAGTATTCGAGTTATATTCCAAGGAGTACTGAAACTGACTGGGAATTCAACCCGGGAAAGTGAATGATAAAGGTTCCTAGGAAAAAAAAAATGATAAGCTCGAATATGATAAGCCTCCGAGGTACTATGAGAGGAACTTTAATTAAAATAATCTATAAACTAATTTTTGTGGTAAAGAACTTGTATCAATATTATAATTAGGCTACTGGATGTTTATGGATTTGCAGAATAAGTGTTGGGAATAAAAATCACCGACTAGGAAAATCATATTTTTTTTTAGGTGGAAAACAGATGTCAAGTTGCAACTTTATCGCTTAACTATTAAGAATTGCTGATTTAAGCGAGTGCCTTGTTTATTGGAAGGGGGTATGGGAACTAGCTAGAGAAGACTAGACACGGCCATGGAAATGAGGTTCGAGGCAAAGGAGATGAGGCTACTGTCCTCCTGAAACTATTAAGTGGCTTACGAAAATGATTTACAATTAATTGTAAGTAATATTTGTCAGTATATTTTGTATTTCCATTTCTTAGCTTTATTACATTACCAATATCCCAAGTAGTGTTAAACTATTCTCCTCTCAGTAACCTAGTACTTAATTGTACATTCCCGTAGTGTAATAAATGTATTTCCTTACATATTGGGTCATTTCCACCCGTAATATTGATTTGAATGGTCAAGTGGAGTTCATGTGGTGGAAAGTTCTCTATCGGAGGTAAAGAAGCTTTGGCACATTCCGCTCCTTCCCTTTCCGTCGGATATGACAAACCTAGAAACACTTTATATGTCCTGTCAGCCCGCAGAGCTTGAGAGTTTCGCAGATAAACACAAAGATACGTCACAACGCTCGACACTCCTAGAAGATTTAGGCAGTGGGGCTAGGTGGAAAGAGGGAAGGTGAATGAAAGAGAAGTGAAGGAATGAGAGGGACGAGAGAATTGAATAGGGAGAGTTGAGAGAAGGAGAGCAGCAGTGACGGAGAAAACTTGGTGAGTCAGAGGGCCGACACTGGTGTATTGCCGTCGCCGCTCGTGGCGTAACAGTCACCGACACACGTCGCTACAGTCGACCATCCTGCACTCTCGCGGCACCATACTCAACCTTGACGCAAATCCAACAAGTTTTTCTCTGCTATCCCAAAACAACCAAAACGAAACAGCGAGTCATGCTGGGGAATTCCATCGCACGCAATACACAGCAGCCACCGCACGCAACACAAAGCAGCAGCACAATACTTCACCGCGCGCAAAATGTCTCATCTTGTTTCCTAGTCTCTTCCTTCTTGTCCCCTTGTGCTCCCTTGTTCTCATTACCACGCCTACCCTTACAATGCTTTCCTCAACAAACATCCCCTCCTTTCTACCCCCTCTTTCCATTCTTTTCCAGGGAAACACGACTAGCTTTTGTTCCCACAATGTAACTTTCATGTAAACTAAGAGAGCCACCACGCTGAGGGGTGTACCAACTTAATAAAAAAAATCTGGGGGTGACAAGTTCGTAACTGAAATGTCCCGGGTTTAATTCCCGGACCCAGCAACAAATACTGGCTAGTAGTAAAAATAGGTAACTCTTATTTAACCGTTGTAAGTCGCATCTTGGAAAAAATTATGTTCAAATATGTAAGAAAATTCCAGTGCTGCTGGAAGTAATACAAGTGTTGGGGAACAATGTCTGCACAATGTGTATTTAATTGTATTTATATTTCATATTTATTTTTCTCCTTGATGTGCCTCCATCTTCTGTGCCCCTATTATATCTCGCCTTCAGATTTATGAACTATGGAGGTGCGTGCACTAACAAGGATGATTTGCAAAGATTGAGGAAACCTGTCAGACCTGGTACAAATCTTCACTACGGCACTCCATATCACAGGATGCCGCCAGACCACTAGCCGAAATAGCGGCCATGACCCTGGGCTAGCTAGGCTAGTATGTATGCCCCGTTTGGAATGACCAATGCTATATTTATATACCCTCCTTAACCTCAACCCTCAGCATTTTCTTTGTACGTACACAATGAGCCACACCAACAACCCCTCCCCCTACTCCTCGCCCAACACATTGTGACCACCACCTACATCAGCCTTCCTCTGTGTAATGTGTAAACCACGACACCTTTCCCGTGTATATTGTGAATCATCGAACAACCTCCCTGTCTATACACAGTGAACCACCTACAACCTCTTCCCTCCCTTTGTATACACAATGAACCACTCACAACCCCCCTACCCTGACTATAAACAGTGAGCCACTCACAACACCCCTCCCTTAGTTTCATACAATTAACCACGAACAACATAACCACCTTTTGATATATCTTTGACGAATTTTTGAGCTTTTCTACTCACGGAGCCCGCCCCTGGGCCAGGCTTGTCTGGTCAATCAGGCTGTTGCTACTGATGGTCCATATAGACATCAGAACCAAGTTGATCTGAAACTTAGAAGAGATACTTGTCAAGTTTCCTCTTGAAAATCTTCACACTTGTCCCAGCAGTGTTTCTATCTTCTGGTCTTCCTGGTGCCAAACTATCAGACGCGTGGCACCACGGAAGGAAATATATTTAAAGTACAGGTAGTTCATGCTACTCTTGCTCTCCTATATTAGTCACTGCAACATCTGTCATTATTTTGGTTTGCTCCTCCAGTTCTGTGTACTCTTGTGTCGAATTTGTTTACCCTTGTGTTTCTGTTTACCTTCTTGCATGTTTTAATGCTTCTGTTTGACTTCCAACTTGTGCTTGCTCTTCACTGTCTTTAATCGGTTTTTATTTACTCAACGTCAACGCTTCATTATATAGTGGTTCAACAAACTCGTATTACCCTCATTAATCATTACTATTACGATGAGTCTATCTCCAGTCTTCAACCCCCTTTCCCCTCCTTCCACGGCGACATCAGTCATACGAAATAAAACTCTGGTTCTTCCTCCCTACCTTATCTCTTTCTCAGCATTCCCTACTCCATGCCTTCCCATCCCCACTCTTCCACACCCATTAACTTCAAAAAACTTAGGATATCTCCTTCTCCCTCTCTTCACCTTTCCCCCTCCTCCTCTCCACCTACTAATCCAAGCTTTCCCCACTCCCCACTACCACACTTGCTCTCTATACAATGTAACCAAACTTCCCAGTTGCCCCCTTTCCCTAGATTACCATCACCTTTGATGAGTTTCGAGAGTCTTACTACTATCGGAGCCCGGCCATGGGTCAGGCTCGTCTGGTGTTAGCCTGGTCAACCAGGCTGTTGCAGATGAAGGCCCACTGCTCCACATATCCATCACAGCCTGGTTGATCTAGCATCTGGCGAAGATACTTGTCCAGTTTTCTCTTGAAGACTTCTACACTTTTTCCAGCAGTGATTCTGATATCTTCTGGCAAGATGTTGAATACTCTGGGGCCACGAATGTTGATACAATGTTCCCTTATTGCGCCCACTGCATCCCTGCTTTTCACTGGGTTTATTCTGCACTTCCTCCCATCTCTCTCTCTCTCTCTCTCTCTCTCTCTCTCTCTCTCTCTCTCTCTCTCTCTCTCTCTCTCTCTCTCTCCAGTATGTTGTTAGGGCAGTGTGCAGATTTGGGACCAGCCCCTGCATAATGAATGATTTAATATAACAGGAACACATTTTATTCTGTATATGCAACCAATCTTCGTGTGATGCAATATGACGGGGAAACATACGCTAGTTTTTTCTCACAGCGCAAAAGTAGCATTACACTGCGGGTGTACCTTCATTTTTTATCTAAACAAAGGTATCAGCGAGCACAATCATCGCCAAAAACCACAGGAATGTACAGTCGTGGTACCACACAGAGGAAGGCTTTAATCTGGGTTACAGAATAAGAACAGGAAAACACGATCAAACACAGAACTGAGCTTTCCCCCTGGGTTACCACACCAAGAAAAGCAATCACAATACCATACTGGGGATGGCTTTCCCCGGGGTTACCACAGCAGGGAAAGCAATCACAATACCACACTGGGGATGGCTTTCCCCGGGGTTACCACATCAGGGAAGGCAGTCAAGATACCACACTGAGGATGGCTTTTCCCCGGGTTACCACAGCAGGGAAGACAATCACGCCACCACAATGAGAATAGCTTTCCCTTGGGTTACCACAGCAGGGAAAGCAGTCACAATACCACACTGAGGATGGCTTTCTCCTGGATCACCACAGCAAAGGAGGTACGGAAAGGGGACTAGTACCAAACAGCACCAGGAAGTGGTTCTTGGCACTCGAGAAAGGAAATACTTACATGCTGTAAGAAAAACACAGGCAAGAGAGTGGAGAATCTATATGCAGAAGAGAGGAAGTGAATACATTAAGAAGACCTGAAGGCTAGTGTATACATTCAGAGATGTACCTAAAAGCAAGGGAATGAGAGGCTAGGGACACGGAAGTCAGGACATGCACGAGACAACCTAATGCACCATGGGAACATGCAAGGACATGGACTGTCCCTATGGGGCAAGGGCAAAGGGGCGTGGTGAGTCGGGCGAGTTCAAGTAGATGAAACATTCCTTCGGATAGGCACACATGGGTTATACAGGTATATGCAACATTCTTTTGGGAACGGGAAGCATGGGTTAGGACTAAATGCAGCATCTGGACACGCGGGGCATTTCCAGATAGGACACACTGATGAGGATGACCTAAATACTCGCGAGATTACACATGGACATGCACGTGGGAAGATAATGCTATGTAAATGTTATGTAAAGACATGCATCAGCATTTTGAAGGACGAGGCAAGCGGGGACCGTTCCACGATGTGACATACAAAAGAGTAAGCTGGACCGGTAGACAAGGAGCAGAGTGGAAGTCCTTTAAAGAGCCAGAGGCTCCGGGTGTGAAATTGCTGGGGTCAATGCATGTGCTGGGAAGGGAGGGGAGGTGGTGCTGGAAAGTCAGTGACCATCAATATACATCAACATAAATATGAACTTAGTAAGTGCAAATACGAGCGTACTAAGAGGGTGTAGTGTAGCACCGAATCCTTCTAAGCAAGCGTATGCATTAATACTGCGACTCGTGACAGTTGCAAAATCAACGTTGTCGTTGTAATGTTCTTTGACCCTCAACTACCTATAATAGCTATGTAGAGAATCTACTTACATTCTATAGTAAACAAAGAGTTGGCGCTAAGAGGGTACGTCGATTGTATTGACTTGAGGAGTGCAGAGGTAACAGAGGATGGACACTATGTGTGCAGGTGAGACATGTGAAGGCAGACTGAATGTGTAGAAAAAAAGTGAGGACTGTGTGGACTGGAATGATTGTGACGAGGTCTGGATCAGGGTGCTACTACTGCTGCTCCTCGACACTACTACCACTGTAGTTACTACTGCTGCATCACCAGTACCATAGTCATCACTACCTCTATGATCATCATTACGATTACATTATGTTTAGGTAAGACACATATGCAACAGTTAGGTATCTTTATTTTGAAACGTTTCGCCTACACAGTAGGCTTCTTCAGTCGAGTACAGAAAAGTTGATAGAAGCAGAAGAGGCGATGTAATCAGTCCATCACCCTTAAAGATTTGAGGTGGTCAGTCCCTCAGTCTGGAGAAGAGCATTGTTCCGAAGTCTGAAACAATATGAAGTTGAAAGGACAGAATGGAGCCTTATATAGCGCCAGGAGGTGAGACGTAGATCACTTTGGGAGGTCAGGTCCCTCTCAAATCCAGCCGTTCTCACTAGTAGAGGTTGTTGAAGTTGATTTCAGGTCTGTACCAAGATACCCTTGTGTCGCAGTGTCTGACAGATTGAACATTAAAATGGTATAAAATACCGACAGGTGTTTAGGTAAGACACATATGCAACAGTTAGGTATCTTTATTTTGAAACGTTTCGCCTACACAGTAGGCTTCTTCAGTCGAGTACAGAAAAGTTGATAGAAGAGACTTGAAGACGATGTAATCAGTCCATCACCCTTAAAGATTTGAGGTGGTCAGTCCCTCAGTGTAGGCGAAACGTTTCAAAATAAAGATACCTAACTGTTGCATATGTGTCTTACCTAAACACCTGTCGGTATTTTATACCATTTTAATGTTCAACGATTACATTATAAATGGTATACACTACCGACAGGTTGATAAATAAGACACATGTGCAACACCAGGAATCTTTATCGACGAAACGTTTCGCCTGCGCTGCAGGTTGCATCAGTCGAATACAGAGCTGAATCACACTTGGAGACATCGCTAATGTCTCCAGAAGTGATTCAACTCTGTATTCGACTGATAAACCCTGCAGCGTAAGTTTAACGTTTCCTTGATAAAGATTCCTGGTGTTGCACATAAGTCTTACCACCACTACTATCATTATACCACCACCATTATCAAAATTACCGTCACCACCCTAATTCTCACCAACCCCAACAACTATTACTACTGATGCACTATTTCTCGCCACTGCCACCACTACGGAGCACGACAATAATTTCGCTATGCAAAGACATAATTTAAGACCTGTGAGAGCCGACTCTCCCTGACCTGAGACTGTGCGCTAGCGCGCGTGTTCTCAGTTATACTTCTCTACTTGTATTGTGTAGATAGTCCTGACCCTACCACTCAACTACTTGCGACCGGTCTTGCATATTTCTAGTTTCCTTAGGCCTATCGTAACTGTATTATGCTTAGCATTTAACTCCAAAATCTACATAATCTACCACTGATGCAGCCTAAAATATGTGCCATCAGAATCATTATACAAATGTATATTACTCTTCGCGAAATAGAGTATTTCCTGAATAAAGCTTCTTAACTAATCTGAGGTTTCCTGAAAAAAGCTAATCTTAATCATCCTGAGGTTTCCTGAAAAATCTTATCTCACTTTCCAAAATCATCTTGTCTTTTAGATTCCAAATGTGATCTCATGTACCCTCAGCCTGTCTCGTTCCTGAACCTCGCCAGGTGGTGACGAATGTTATGGTGGCAGGGAGGTAAAATTATGAGGTATCTTTTTATGTGGTGAAGAAAAGGAATGTAAATGAAAGGATACAACAAAAGAGGGAGGGAATATGACGGAAGGAAAAAAAAAAGGGAAGAAAATATGGAGAGAGGATGAAGAGGGGAAAAATGAGGAAAGGTACCAGGGAGGACAGCAAATAGGAAATGGGTAGAGCTGTAGCCTCTCAGCATCCATGAGGCAGCTTGGGTCCCTCACCTTGCCTGACCACTTTGCCTCTTATCAAAACACTTTCACCGACCTATTAACACACATTTTTAGACAACCATGTTACTCTCTAAGCAACTTTTTTTCTATGATTCCACCTTTTCGCTAAAGAAAGTTTGTTTTTTTCCCACTGAAGCTCTCACCAAACTAGTAAATAGGACCTAAAGTATTTTCACAACCCTAGTATGTCGCTCCTTTCAATGTGATATGCAAAGTAAAGGTTAATTTTATTAGAACGGATATCACTACCTAAAGATGGAAGATAAAGTGATTAAATTATCTGAGCATAACAAATATTAGAGAAACACGACAAATGGTACGTACAATTTATACATAAGAAGTCTAATAGAGTACATGAAAATTATTACTGCAAACACATTACCTGGTTCTGGGTTAGCCAATGTCTTCAAGGTCAAGGTGAACTTAGGTAGTGGTGATGGCAGGCCAGTGAACGTCTCACCCTGCCCCGCTGCCCTCTCCTTGGAGACAGCCCACAAGACGGTGGTGTTGGCTCACTACACTAACCAAACTACTCTCCTCACACGTTATCGTATCACTCTTTGTTACTTCCGCTCGCACTCTCCCTCACACCTCACACTCTCCTTCAAACCTTGCACATCAAAACTTTCGCTGTTTGTTTAATATCATACTTGTATATATACAACAAGAAAATCAAAGGCTAGTAATGGCACTTCGCATGTACCTAAAATATCCCTCACACGCTTCTTGCGACAACCAGAAGGAAACAAAAAATTCTTAGAATTTCCGCTGGCACTGTAATAAATGAAGATGTCAACATAAGCCCTAGCATAGACTAACACCTCAGGCCCGCCAGATCAGCCTAGAAGCAAACATAACGAGGCACCACCGGTGATGAGGAACGGACGCGTGTGTGAGCGTGGTGGGTGTGTGGGCGAGTATGTAGCGGCACCAGCGTAGAAGAGAGTATTAGTGGGTGTAGCAGGGCTGTAGATCAGCTGGTCGGTGTGAGCTCTCTCTGGTAGACCTGTTCCAAGCACCCCCACCCCCCATCCCTCTCCCCGTCAACACCCAATAATTCTACACTGTCGCAGTGCTACACCACAACATCTATTATTGAACTGACACTCGTTACTAGTAGTTAATTTCCGCCGAAGAGCAAGTAACATAATTTACAACAAAGACCTCCTTCATCTCTGTTTCTCCAATCCTCTTGCTCACCTCTCTCCCCACGTGCCAAGTTAAAAACACACCCTCGCACATATCCGTAAGATCTGTCGTTTCCCCGCCCACCACCACTGCCACCCACTCTACATCAACCCTCATACGTAATACTTATAATAACGAAGTCAGTTAGTGGGAGTTTGGCTTCATGGCAATGGCTGTTATTCCTGCTTTCAGTGTATACTTTATTAAAAGTACCACAAATGATGTAAACGGAAAGACAGACAGACGGACGGACGGTCGGTCGGTCGCGCTCTCCTCTCATTTCTCGCCCACTGTAAATTACAGTACTATCGTATAAAGGGGGCCCCCTTCCCTAAACTTTACTATGATATTCACATGCACACACGTCCGTCTTGGAATACTTTGTCATGGTGCATTTAATGAATAGTTTGTTTACTGGAAAAAGTTTTTCTGTGAACTTTCCTTATGCTAAAGTGACACCCAGCAAAAATGAATGTTCTTACAGGAGATGCTCCCGTTTCACAAGCTGCTATGCTGCTTAGGTGTTCACTCACAGGATGAGTGCCACTCCCGATTACTGTCTCTATAGACATATATACACTAACGCGATGAGTATCACTGTTGAATACTACCTTCATGACAGTGATGCATGTAGTTTAATTAGGTTGAATGGCATTGCCCAATATTGCATTTATGGATGTATGTTCACTCATAGGATACGGTCACCTATATGTGGTTGTGGAGATCAAGCTACTGGGTTCAAGAGCCTTAGTGTACCTCTTCTTACAGCTATGTATGGGTCCTGCATCCAGAATGTTCCATTTCCTGATTACTCCAAGGCTGAAGAAACACTTTCTAACATTCCTGTGACTCATCTGTGTTTTCAGCTTCCAGCTGTGCTCTAGTATTCCTGGTTTTCCGTGCCTCGAATAATTTGTTCCTATCCACCCTATCATTCGTTTCGTTATTTTGTACATTATTAAATTGCCCCTAGTTCTTCTTTCCTGTAGTGTTATCATGTTTAGCTCCCTTAATTCTCCTCATGGCACATACCCTTGAGCTCTGGGACCAAACTCTGCACTTTATCCAGCTTCTTGACATGCTGGATCAGTGCTGCACATTCCAATATGGGTCTGACACATGTTGTATAACGTGCTATGAATGACTCCTTGCTTAGGTTTCTAAAAGCTAATCTTAGGTTGCCCAGACGCATGATTGTGTAACAGTTATTTGATTAATGTTGTGCCTCGGGTGATATGTTCGGTACAATGCTCACCCCGAGGTCCTTATCCTCAAGTGAGGCTTGTAGCCTTTATTTCCTGAGCCTGTACTCTGCAGTTTTCTTTGCCCTTCTCCAATCTTCATAGCTTTGCACCGCTTAGGGTTCAATTCTAGTAGCCAATTTGACCATACTACAGCTTATCCAAGTCCATTTGTAGTCTTTCTTGGTTACCATTACCTTACCTTTAAAGGGTTTCAAGAGTTTTCCTACTCACAGCCCGGCCCTGTGTCAGGCTTGCTTGCATGTATATATTTGTATGTGTGCATGCCAATATGAATGAGCTTATATGTGAGTACTTATATACATATACATGTGCACATATATATGTTTGCATATATACATGAGCATATGTACTCACCTATTTGTGGTTGCAGGGGTCGATTCACAACTCCTGGCCCCGAGTCTTTGCCTTTCGCCACTAGGTCAACTCTCTCCCTGCTCCACAAGCTCTATCATATCTCTTCTTAAAGCTATGTATGGATCCTGCTATATGTCGTCATCATGTCCCCCCTATCTCTCCTGTCCTCCAGTGTCGTCAGGTTGATTTCCCTTAACTTTTCTTCGTAGGACATGCCCCCTTAGCTCTGGGACTACTCTTATTGCAAACCTTTGCACTTTCTCTAATTTCTTGACGTGCCTGACCAGGTGTGGGTTCCATACTGGTGCTACATTCTCCAATATGGGCCTAACGAAATGCTATTCTTAGGTTTGCCAGACACCCATATGCAGCAACAGCAGTTATTTAGGTGATGCGCGCCTCAGGAGATGTGCTCGGTATTATACTCGCCCCAAGATCCTTTTCCTTAAGTGAGGCATGCAGTCTTTGGCCCCCCTAACCTGTACCCTGTCTGCAGTCTTCTTTAACCTTCCCCAATCTTCATGACTTTGCACATGGTGGGGTTAAACTCCTGGAGCCAGTTACTGGACCAGGCTTGTGGCCTGTCTACATCCCTTTGTAGTCCTACCTGATTGTCATCCACTTGAATTCTCTGCATTAGCTTCACGCTGTCTGCAAGCAGGGATACCTCTGAATTTAACCCGTGTGGAACCCCATTCGTCAGAGGTGCCTACTCTGACACTGTCACTTACCATCACTCATTGTTTCCTTCCTGTCAGGTATTCTCTGATCCACTACAGTGCCTTTCCTGTTATTCTTGCTTGCTCCTCTAGCATTTGCACTAATCTCTTGTTCAGAACTGTGTTGAAAGCCTTCTTAAAGTCCAAGGAAATGCAGTGTACCCACCCCTCTCTCTTCCCTGCCTTACTTCTGTCACCTTGTCGTAAAACTCCAATAGGCTTGTGACACAGGATTTTCCCTCCCTGAAACTGTGCTGGTTATCATGTATAAATTCATCCCTTTCCAGGTGCTCCACCAGTCTTCTCCTGATAAACTTCTCCATGACTTTGTATACTATGCATGTCAGTGACACCAGTCTGTAGTTTAATGCTACCTGTCTTTCTCCTTTCTTAAAGATTGGGGCTGATTTGCTGTCTTCCACACCTCGGCTAGTTACCCTGTTTTGATAGACGAGTTGAAAACTGTTGTTACTGGCACACAGTGCCTCTGCTCCCTCTCTCACGACCCAGGGAAAGATGTCCGGTCCCACTGTCTTTGAGGTATCTAGCTCACTTAAAAGCCTCTTCACCTCCTCCTCGGTTGTGTGTAGTGTGTCCAGCACTTGGTGTACCCTTCCATTCCAGTTTGCTGGAGTCCTTTTCTCACTGAAAATACTTCCTTAAGTCTCATGTATGCTTGTGCATATGTATGTGTACTTATGTATAAGTGTGCATATGTATAGATGTCTCCATGGGGAAGTGGAACAGAATTCTTCCTCTTTAAGCCATGCGAGTCATAAGAGGACTAAAATACCGGGAGCAAGGGGCTAGTAACTTCTTCTCTTGTACATATTACTAAATTTAAAAGGAAAAACTTTGGTTTTTCTTTTGGGCCACCCTGCCTCAGGGGAATATGGCTGGTTTGTTGAAAGATGATGATGTATAAATGTACATAAACCTGAGAAGTCATAGAATATGGCTTTCAGTAAATAACCAGAAGAATGAAGAGGGGACCAGAACTCTAGTACGTACTTACATACAGCAAGTCCAAGGCTGTTACCTCTCAGCCACAGAGCTTACAATAGAATGATTGTTCAAACAGAAATTGTGTGACTTGTATGCATCAGTGACACCAATGGTGCTCCTATTGTTTTATCCCATGAGTCCCAGTCCAATCTTATATTTATTCACTTGTACAGGTGGTTGAAGGGATCAAGCCTTAGCTCCTAGTCCCATCTCTCAACTTGCTGCTTGTCAGATTCACTTTCTCCTAGCCTTATGGACCCTACTGTACCTATTCTTGAAGCTAAGTGTGGAGTCTTCATCCACCACTTCTTCATCAAGGTCATTCTGCTTCCTGACCACCCTCAGGATGTAGAAATACTTCCTGACATCTCTGTGACTCGTCTGTTCTTTAGCTTCCAGATGTGGCGCCCAAGTACTTGTTTCTCACCTCCCAAACAGCTTGCCCCTATCTACCCTATCAATTCCTTTGTGTATTTTGTAGTTTGTTATCATGTCTCCCTTGGTCCTTCTGTCCTTGAGGAATCTTCTTTCTTTCAACAAACCAGCCATATCCCACCAAGGCAGGGTGGCCCAAAAAGAAAAACAAAAGTTTCTCTTTTTAAATTTAGTAACTTATACAGGAGAAGGGGATACTAGCCCCTTGCTCCCGGCATTTTAGTCGCCTCTTACAACACGCATAGCTTACGGAGGAAGAATTCTGTTCCATTCCCCCATGGAGGAGTCCTTGAGGAATGTTAGACTTAATTCCTTTAACCTTTCCTCATAGCTCATACCTCTTAGCTATGAAACTAATCTTGTTGCATACTCTTGCACTTTCTCCATGCTGTGTCTCCTACATTATCCTTGTGTATACTGACAGAAAAATTTAATACACCATCAATAACGGGCTGGTTACATTCATTCATCCAGAAGTTCTATCTCTTATTATACCTGTTTTTGTTTAAGAGCAATAATTCTTAATACAGTACATTCTAGTACTTTTCCTGTAATTACAGGATGTTTTTCTTTCTAATTTACGTTTCAATCAAAGGTGTCAAAAACCTCTTTACAGTCAGGGAATATACTACTGCTTGCCCTCTTTCTTTCCTTCCTAAGCTTCATCAATCAGTTGTAGATTGTCATTAGTTCATAAGCCAAGATTTATCCTTCTTAACATGGTGATTTGACATGAATCTCATTTTTTCAAGGTGCTCCACTTGTCTCTTTCTTATCTTCTCTCTCTCTCACCTCATAATCACATACAATACTCACCAGGAATACTGTCTGAAGATTAATGCTTCCTGATGGTCTCCTCTCTTGAACAATGGGATTAAGATCACAGTTCTTCAGGTTTTTAGGTGCTTGTCTCCATTATTTAACTAATAATATAGAAAAGTATTTGCTAAGGATTGTGGCTCCTTCCTTCAGTACCTAATGCAAAATTCATTTTGGTCACATTGCTTTTGTTACCATAAACTCAGACAAAAATTGTCCTTTACTTGTTCTTTTGATTTTTGCTATTTCTATGTTGTTTTTCTTTCAATGATCAACAGATCCTCGATTTTTCAGTAACATGAGCTTGCTAATACTTAATTCAACACCATAATTTTCAACTTATAGGTAGTAGGTTGGTAGACAGCAACCACCCAGGGAGGTACTACCATCCTGCCAAGTGAGTGTAAAACGAAAGCCTGTAATTGTTTTACATAATGGTAGGATTGCTGGTGTCTTTTGTCTGTCTCATAAAGATGCAAGATTTTAGGTATGTCTTGCTACTTCTACTTACGCTTAGGTCACACTACACATACATGTACAAGCATATATATAAACACCCCTCTGGGTTTTCTTCTATTTTCTTTCTAGTTCCTTTCTTCGTTCTTTCAACACACCGGCCGTATCCCATCAAGGCGGGGTGGCCCAAAAGGAGAAACGAAAGTTTCTCCTTGTACATTTAGTAATATATACAGGAGAAGGGGTTACTAGCCCCTTGCTCCCGGCATTTTAATCGCCTCATACAACACGCATGGCTTACGGAGGAAGAATTCTGTTCCACTTTCCCATGGAGATAAGAGGAAATAAACAAGAACAAGAACTAGAAAGAAAATAGCAGAAAACCCAGAGGGGTGTGTATATATATATGCTTGTACACATATGTGTAGTGTGACCTAAGTGTAAGTAGAAGTAGCAAGACGTACCTGTAATCTTGCATATTTATGAGACAGACAAAAGACACCAGCAATCTTACCATCATGTAAAACAATTACAGGCTTTCGTTTTACACTCACTTGGCAGGACGGTAGTACCTCCCTAGGTGGTTGCTGTCTACCAACCTACTACCTTACTAGGGGTTACTAGCCCCTTGCCGGGAGCAAGGGGCTAGTAACCCCTTCTCCTGTATAAATTACTAAATTTAAAAAGAAAAATTTCGTTTTTCTTTTTGGGCCACCCTGCCTCGGTGGGATACGGCCAGTTTGTTGAAAGAAGAAGAAGAAACATGCAAGATTTCAGGTACATCTTACTGCTTCTACTTACACTTAGGTCACACTACGCATGCATGTATAAGCATATATATACACACCTCTCTGGGTTTTCTTCTATTTTCTTGTTAATTGTTCTTGTTCTTGTTTATTTCCTCTTACCTCCATGGGGAAGTGGAACAGAAGTCTTCCTCCATAAGCCATGCATGTCATAAGAGGTGATTAAAATGTCAGGAGCAAGAAGCTAGTAACCCCTTCTCCTGTATACATTACGAAAGTTAAAATGAGAAACTTAAATTTTTCTTTTTGGGCCACCCTGCTTCAGTGGGATATGGCCAGTTTGTTGAAAGAAGAATTTTCAAATTAATGGCACTTCATCTGACTTTTGTTTTAACACCCAAAGAAGCAAACACATTCACCATTGCTCAAACTGTACAATATTTTCAGAACTGCATGGACATCATAATTCAAATGATCCCTGGAATTTCAACATCCTCACCCATCCTCAACCCAAGTCCAGCTAACTAGTTGCTCTGACTCACTTCAAAAATTTTACCAGTTTTAAAATGTTATTCTTCTTCTTTCAACAAACCAGCCGTATCCCGAGGCAGGGTGGCCCAAAAAGAAAAACAAAAGTTTCTCTTTTTAAATTTAGTAATTTATACAGGAGAAGGGGTTACTAGCTCCTTGCTCCCGGCATTTTAGTCGCCTCTTACAACACGCATGGCTTACGGAGGAAGAATTCTGTTCCACTTCCCCATGGAGATAAGAGGAAATAAACAAGAACAAGAACTAGAAAGAAAATAGCAGAAAACCCAGAGGGGTGTGTGTATATATATGCTTGTACATGTGTAGTGTGACCTAAGTGTAAGCAGAAGTAGCAAGACGTACCTGAAATCTTGCATGTTTATGAGACAGAAAAAAGGACACCAGCAATCCTACCATCATGTAAAACAATTACAGGCTTTCGTTTTACACTCACTTGGCAGGACGGTAGTACTTCCCTGGGCAGTTGCTGTCTACCAACCTACTACCTAGGTAAAATAAGTTATGTACTCACATATTGTCTGGCATTCCAGAGCTGATACATTCAGCCAAAAGGTCTTCGCTCTCAGAGTCGGAGTGAGTACTTGACCTGGTTTGGGAATGTTCACGTGACCTATCTTGTTTTGGCTCTTCAGAACTCTCTCTCCCACCATCAAGTTGATCTACTTTCTGAGCAGACACATTTAGATCCTCATGTTCCTGAAGGGGTAGAACAGACATATTCTGAACTTGATTTTGTGATAGTTTAACTACTTAAAAAAGAATTTAAAGATAAACATAGTTTACAAATGATTTTCATAAATAAACACTAAACAGTGAAAGCATATAGCAGGTATCTGACAAGTTAATCCAGCCTCCTAAACTCTAAATTACTTTCTCACATAATTATATCTGCTCATGTTTTATTTCCACAGCTGAGGTCATCATCCTGAACAAGAAAGACTGGCTTGCTTTAGGGTCTTAAAGTAAATACATTGACCTGCCCTAAGCTTGCAATAACAAACAAACTGTCCTAGACAAATACCAGGTTACAAAGACTATGTGCATCTGTACCTTTAAAAATCTGAACCAGAGTAATAAAAAAAAATCTGAAATGCTAGAGTAGCTTTCCTCCTCAATGACTATTCTATATCAAAAACTATTAGTTGTACTTTTTTCAGAGCTTAACACTTCATTATACTCATTCCCACTTGATTAATACAAACACTTAATATAGTTTAATTGTAAAAGGTGATGGATTAATGATACTAAAAGTTGTAGTGCATATGCACATACCTCAACACCACTACATGTAGGCACAAAAAATTTCATGTTCTCATACACTGGTCATCTCCCACTCTCTCCTCATGTACAACCAACACTAATGTGACAAAATCTTGAAACACATTGACATCATATATTTATTTTATTAATATTTTTATTAACACACTGGCCTATTCCCACCAAGGCAGGGTGGCCCGAAAAAGAAAAACTTTCACCATCATTCACTCCATCACTGTCTTGCCAGAAGGGTGCTATACACTACAATTTTTAAACTGCAACATTAACACCCCTCCTTCAGAGTGCAGGCACTATACTTCCCATCTCCAGGACTCAAGTCCGGCCTGCCGGTTTCCCTGAATCCCTTCATAAATGTTACTTTGCTCACACTCCAACAGCATATCAAGTATTAAAAACCATTTGTCTCCATTCACTCCTATCAAACACGCTCACGCATGCCCGCTGGAAGTCCAAGCCCCTCGCACACAAAACCTCCTTTACCCCCTCCCTCCAACCTTTCCTAGGCCGACCCCTACCCCGCCTTCCTTCCACTACAGACTGATACACTCTTGAAGTCATTCCGTTTCGCTCCATTCTCTCTACATGTCCGAACCACCTCAACAACCCTTCCTCAGCCCTCTGGACAACAGTTTTGGTAATCCCACACCTCCTCCTAACTTCCAAACTACGAATTCTCTGCATTATATTCACACCACACATTGCCCTCAGACATGACATCTCCACTGCCTCCAGCCTTCTCCTCACTGCAACATTCATCACCCATGCTTCACACCCATATAAGAGCATTGGTAAAACTATACTCTCATACATTCCCCTCTTTGTCTCCACAGACTCCTAAGTGCACCGCTCACCCTTTTCCCCTCATCAATTCTATGAGTCACCTCATCTTTCATAGACCCATCCGCTGACACGTCCACTCCCAAATATCTGAATGCATTCACCTCCTCCATACTCTCTCCCTCCAATCTGATATCCAATCTTTCATCACCTAATCTTTTTGTTATCCTCATAACCTTACTCTTTCCTGTATTCACTTTTAATTTTCTTCTTTTGCATACCCTACCAAATTCATCCACCAACCACTGCAACTTCTCTTCAGAATCTCCCAAGAGCACAGTGCCATCAGCAAAGAGCAACTGTGACAACTCCCACTTTATGTGTGATTCTTTATCTTTTAACTCCAAGCCTCTTGCCACGACCCTCGCATTTACTTCTCTTACTACCCCATCTATAAATATATTAAACAACCACGGTGACATCACACATCCTTGTGTAAGGCCTACTTTACTGGGAAATAATTTCCCTCTTTCCTACATACTCTAACTTGAGCCTCACTATCCTCATAAAAACTCTTCACTGCTTTCAGTAACCTACCTCCTACACCATACACCTGCAACATCTGCCACATTGCCCCCCTCTCCACCCTGTCATACGCCTTTTCCAAATCCATAAATGCCACAAAAACCACTTTAGCCTTATCTAAATACTGTTCACTTATATGTTTCACTGTAATCACCTGGTCCACACACCCCCTACCTTTCCTAAAGCCTCCTTGTTCATCTGCTATCCTATCATATATTTCTTTATATATATTTTCATTGTAAAATTCATAATGCTTTCCTTACCTGTCCATGGAGTCTTGGAATGTTAGAGCAAGTTAAAGGCCTTCCTCTCTGGGATTCACGAGACGTAGCGCGAGAAGTTTCACTGCCTGTTGTGTCACTGCTGTCTTTACCATCACCTCGTAGGCGGTCCTTTGAAGAATGAGAAGTGTATACCTAGTCATCATGGTGAGAATATGATGTCAGAAGTAATATAACAAGCACTGCATTTCCTAAAGCTTTTGCTACATTTATAGTCGGTTACTGTAATGCTGTATGTTTCACATTCACTGTTCTCTACAACTGTGAAACCATAGTTCTCTCTTGGTAAAGAAAAATAAATTAAGAGGTCATAAACGAATAATACTGAATACAAGAAGGGATTTAAAGAATATAAGAACCTAAAGCATGAGACTGCAGAGTGATGACTTTTATTTTTTTTTTATACATACATCAGCCATTTCCAAACAAAAAAGGTGAAACAAAAAAAAAAGCACATTCATCATGATTCATTTCTTTACCTCTCTTTCCAGAAGTGCACCAACACCACAATTCAAATGATCAAACCCGAAAATGATCAACCCTTCTTCAGAGGCAAGGCACTGTGCTTTGCGCTTCCATAACTCAACTCCAACTAACAAGCTTTCATGAATCCCTTCATAAGCGTTGCCGAGCTCCTCCCCAGCAGCACAGTAAATCCACTCAATCACTTTAATCCACTCACTTTGATCCGAAACACTCGCCTAAACCTGCTTCAAGTCCCTACCATTCAGAACTAAACAACTCTTCGGTGTGCATCATATGTAGTAGTAAAAGAGAGACTTTACTTCCATATCATGACATTACTCTTAAGTGAACTTAACCTTTTTTATTATTATTATTATTATCATGCTGGCCTATTCCCACCAAGGCAGGGTGGCCTGAAAAAGAAAAACTTTCACCATCATTCACTCCATCACTGTCTTGCCAGAAGGGTGCTTTACACTACAGTTTTTAAACTACAACATTAACACCCCTCCTTCAGAGTGCAGGCACTGTACTTCCCATCTCCAGGACTCAAGTCCGGCCTGCCGGTTTCCCTGAACCCCTTCATAAATGTTACTTTTCTCACACTCCAACAGCACATCAAGTATTAAAAACCATTTGTCTCCATCCACTCCTATCAAACACGCTCACACATGCCTGCTGGAAGTCCAAGCCCCTCGCACACAAAACCTCCATTACCCCCTCCCTCCAACCTTTCCTAGGCCAACTCCTATCCCGCCTTCCTTCCACTACAGACTGATACACTCTTGAAGTCATTCTGTTTCGCTCCATTCTCTCTACATGTCCGAACCACCTCAACAACCCTTCCTCAGCCCTCTGGACAACAGTTTTGGTAATCCCGCACCTCCTCCTAACTTCCAAACTACGAATTCTCTGCATTATATTCACACCACACATTGCCCTCAGACATGACATCTCCACTGCCTCCAGCCTTCTCCTCGCTGCAACATTCATCACCCATGCTTCACACCCATATAAGAGCATTGGTAAAACTATACTCTCATACATTCCCCTCTTTGCCTCCAAGGACAAAGTTCTTTGTCTCCACAGACTCCTAAGTGCACCACTCACCTTTTTTCCCTCATCAATTCTATGATTCACCTCATCTTTCATAGACCCATCCGCTGACACGTCCACTCCCAAATATCTGAATACATTCACCTCCTCCATACTCTCTCCCTCCAATCTAATATCCAATCTTTCATCACCTAATCTTTTTGTTATCCTCATAACCTTACTCTTTCCTGTATTCACTTTTAATTTTCTTCTTTTGCATACCCTACCAAATTCATCCACCAATCTCTGCAACTTCTCTTCAGAATCTCCCAAGAGCACAGTGTCATCAGCAAAGAGCAACTGTGACAACTCCCACTTTAAGTGTGATTCTTTATCTTTTAACTCCACGCCTCTTGCCACGACCCTCGCATTTACTTCTCTTACTACCCCATCTATAAATATATTAAACAACCACGGTGACATCACACATCCTTGTCTAAGGCCTACTTTTACTGGGAAATAATTTCCCTCTTTCCTACATACTCTAACTTGAGCCTCCCCATCCTCGTAAAAACTCTTCACTGCTTTCAGTAACCTACCTCCTACACCATAAACCTGCAACATCTGCCACATTGCCCCCCTATCCACCCTGTCATACGCCTTTTCCAAATCCATAAATGCCACAAAGACCTCTTTAGCCTTATCTAAATACTGTTCACTTTTGTGTTTCACTGTAAACACCTGGTCCACACACCCCCTACCTTTCCTAAAGCCTCCTTGTTCATCTGCTATCCTATTCTCCGTCTTACTCTTAATTCTTTCAATAATAACTCTACCATACACTTTACCAGGTATACTCAACAAACTTATCCCCCTATAATTTTTGTACTCTCTTTTGTCCCCTTTGCCTTTATACAAAGGAACTATGCATGCTCTCTGCCAATTATATATCTATATATATATATATTTTCATATAGTCGGACTTGAGTCCTGGAAATGGGAAGTACAATGCCTGCACTTTAAAGGAGGGGTTTGGGATATTGGCAGTTTGGAGGGATATGTTGTGTATCTTTATATGTGTATGCTTCTAGACTGTTGTATTCTGAGCACCTCTGCAAAAACAGTGATAATGTGCGAGTGTGGTGAAAGTGTTGAATGATGATGAAAGTATTTTCTTTTTGGGGATTTTCTTTCTTTTTTGGGTCACCCTGCCTCGGTGGGAGACGGCCGACTTGTTGAAAAAAAAAAAAAAAAAATATATATATATATATATATATATATATATATATATATATATATATATATATATATATATGTATATTTATATATATATATTTATATATATATATATATATATGTATATATATATATATATATATATATATATATATATATATATATATATATACATATACATATACATATACATATACATACATACATACATACATACATACCACACAGGCCATCTCCCCCTAAGGTAGGGTGTCACAAAAAAAAAAAAATCACCATCATTCATTCAATAGCTGTCTTGTGAGAAGTGCACAAATATCACAATTCAAATGGCCCTCCGAACTGTGACATCCTTACCCCTCCTTCAGAGTAAATTCACTGCACTTCCCACTTCCAAGCTAATGTCCAGCTAACCAGGTTCCCTGAATCCCTTCATAAATGTTACACTGCTCATACTCCAACAATAATCAAATCCCTAATACTCTTGCCTCGATTCACTCCAATCTAACATGTTTACACATACCTGCTGGATGCTCAAGCCCCTATCACCAGAAACCTCCTTCACACCCTCCCTTCAGTCCTTTCTGGGACAACTTCTACTGCTCCATCCTTCCTCTCAGATTTATGCTCCTCTAAATGCCCAAACCACCTCAACAGCCCCTCCTCTGCTCTCTGAATTATACCTCCTTTGTTTTTACCTCAATGTCCATCTCACACCAAGAGAAGGTAACCCGAAGAACATACTTCCATCACGATTTATTTAACTGCTGTCTTGCTAGAAGTGTGCTGACATCACCATTCAAATTACCCTTTGACTGCAATATCCCTACCCATAACAAGGGTACTAGATGAAATGACTCTTTTATGCTTCACAGGATCAATTCTATATGAAGTGTGCCGAGTTCCTGGACCGAAACTTGGATATGATGTCCTAAGTGCATGCACTAGGGTCTTTTCATCTACATCCTCACCCCCTGTTCAAAGTGTAGGAACAGCCCTTCCCACTTCCTAGACTAAAGTCCAGTTAATCAGTTTCCTTGAATCCTTTCGTAAGTTACCTGGCTGACATGCCAGCATTCTACATTCACAACTGAAAGTTTATAGCTAGGAACACAATCAATGGCTTACCCTACTATATGAAATTTCTCTACTTATGTACAGGAAAACTGGATATACTGGAGAGGTTCAAGATATGGAAAAAAAAGACAAGGTAACTTGATAAAAAATTATACTGCGCCATACATTATTTTGAGAAATAGCAAAAGCTCAGTGATATTAATAGTTAGATGAAGTAATTAATAATAAAAAAAGTAAATACTTGGATAAACTAATACAATTAAATGAGTGATCAGTATTATACAAAGAAAAGAATATTTCACAATGAAAGCAAGATGAAATAAGAATAATCCAGGTTAGCTAGATTTGCATAATGTTAAGAAACTAACCCTGGGGACACCATCATCTAATATGGGAAGATCATCATCAACTGTGAGTGATGACAATGAAGTGGCTCGGGAGAATTCAACTGGAGTGCCTTCCTCTACCCATGCTCTTGGAGCCTCACTAAACACTCCTGTACTTGTTCTTGGCCCTGGGGGGTCATACAATTAAACAGGTAACAAATAATAATATTTTAAATACTAGTTACAATACTAGCAGTAAACTGGTTCACTCCCATATGCAAGAATATTCATGGAAATTTGTATATTGCTGTGCCTAACAATGACTACTTTCTTTACATAACATTAACATTGAAGCACCATCTTTTTATTCCATCATCCTATAAACAGCTTATAAACAATAAGGAAAAGTATTCAACCTTTGCAGCTAGTCCCGAGGCCAAGCTATCTTGGTGATACTTAATCAGGCAATGTTGCTAATGCAGCTATTTAAATGAAACTGATCAGGACCCTTCTGAAGAAACTCATTACATTCCCTGAAACCTAAACACTAATTGTAAAAACCATCAAGTACTATGACTATCATAGTTTACTACACATATTCAGGATTGTATGTACCAGATACGTTTGTTTCATTTCACAACAAGCATGGGTTATGAATATACCACTTGAAATTTTTTTTAGCACGTTGGCCATTTCCCACCGAGGCAGGGTGACCCAAAAAGAAAGTAAAATATAAGGAAACAATATATATCTACAAAACTCTCTCAGATTTGACTAAAAAATTATTCAAGCTTACTTTATAACACATTATTAAAATGTCCTGTCTAAGGGCAATGTTTTTTTTTTTTTCCAACAAGTTGGCCGTCTCCCACCGAGGAAGGGTGACCCAAAAAAAGAAAGAAAATCCCCAAAAAGAAAATGCTTTCATCATCATTCAACACTTTCACCACACTCACACATAATCACTGTTTTTGCAGAGGTGCTCAGAATACAACAGTTTAGAAGCATATACAGTGGTCCCTCGATTATCGACGGTAATCCGTTCCTGGAAGCCGGTCGATTATCGAAATGGTCGATTTACGAATCAATTTTCCCCATAAGAAATAATGTAAATTCAATTAATCCGTTCCTGACACCCAGAAGTATTAAAACAAAAAAAATTTTTACATGAAATATTCATGTAGTACATAAACAATACAATGGGAAATGATGAATGAAACATTAACAGCATAACACTTACCTTTATTGGAGATTCTTCTTAGTGTATGGGAGACTGGAGGAGGAGGAGAGAGTGGATTGTTTATAGTTTGGAAGGGGAATCCCCTTCCAGCAACACCTCAGGTACCATTTGCTTTTCTGGGGTTGCTTCTTTTCTCTGTTTCTTAATGCCACTAGGACCAGCTTGAGAGTCACTGGAGTCCTGTCTCGCAAAATAACTGTGCAGAGAGCTCTGTTTCTGGCGTCTCTTTAAAACTTCCCTAAAATGGGCCAAGACTGTCACTGTACAAGTTGCCGATATGGCTTGCAACATCCTTCTCTGGGTGATGTTTCTCCATAAATCTTTCCATCTTACCCCACATAGTAAAAATCTCCTTAATTTCTGAAGAAGGCACCTTCTTCCATCTCTCTTCCTCCTCCTCTGCAGCAAGATTCTGAGCTGCGATCTGTTGCTCTTCCTGCTGAAGCTCTTGCAGCTCCTCAGTGGTTAGCTCTTCGTTGTGGTCCTCCACCAACTCTTCCACATCCTCCAAACTCACATCCAACCCCATGGAACTCCCCAGTGCCACAATAGAGTTCAAAACTGACATAGGCTCATCAGGGTCAGCCCCAAACCCTTCCAAATCCCTCTTGTCGACACAATCTGGCCACAATTTTCTCCAAGCAGAGTTCAAAGTCCTGGTAGACACTCCCTCCCAAGCCTTACCTATAAGGCTTACACAATGGAAAATACTGAAATGTTCTTTCCAAAAATCTCGTAGGGTCAAGTGAGTGTCTGAGATCACATTGAAGCACCTTTCAAACATTGCTTTGGTGTACAGTTTTTTAAAGTTTGCAATGACCTGCTGGTCCATGGGTTGGAGGAGAGGAGTGGTATTCGGGGGCAAGAACTTTACTGAGATGAACCCAAACTCCTTCAGAATTAGGTCATCCAAGTTTGGTGGATGAGCAGGTGCATTGTCCATTACTAGCAGGCACTTGAGATCCAATTTCTTCTCCAGGAGGTAATTCTTCACACTAGGGCCAAACACTTCATTGAACCACTCTTCAAAAATTTCCCTCGTGACCCATGCCTTATTATTAGATTTCCAAAACACACACAATTTACTCTTCATAACATTATTTTTCTTAAATGCTCTGGGATTTTCAGAATGGTACACTAGTAACGGCTTCACTTTGAAATCCCCACTAGCATTAGCACAGAACATTAGCGTCAGCCTGTCTTTCATAGGCTTGTGTCCTGGCATTGACTTTTCCTCTTGTGTAATGAAGGTCCTCTTTGGCATTTTCTTCCAGAAGAGGCCTGTTTCGTCACAATTGAACACTTGTTCAGGTTTCAGTCCTTCAGCCTCTATGTACTCCTGGAATTCATGCACATATTTTTCAGCCGCCTTGTGGTCCGAACTGGCAGCCTCACCATGCCTTACCACACTGTGTATGCCAGTACGCTTCTTAAATCTCTCAAACCAGCCTTTGCTGGCCTTAAAATCACTCACTTCACCACTATTTGCAGGCAATTTATTTACCAAATCTTCATGCAACTGCCTAGCCTTTTCACAAATAATCGAGGTCATAAGACTGTCTCCTGCTAATTGTTTCTCATTTATCCATACCAATAATAACTTCTCAACCTCTTCCAGTACTGGTGATCTCATTTTTGTCAGCATATTTACCCCCTTTGCAACAACAGCGTCCTTGATTTCCTTTCTCATGGCTATGATGGAAGATATGGTTGAATGATTTTTGTTATACATCCTCGCCAGTTCGCCCACACGTACGCCACTATCATATTGTTCAATGATGTTTTTCTTAAATTCAATGGTATTTCTCACCTTCTTTACCAAAGGTTTGGCACTAGGAGATTTCTTTGGAGCCATGGTAGCTTATTTAGCACTTAAATAACTTGCAAGCACTAAAATAAATGAAATATTATGAAATATTTCACTGGAGCACGTGAGAGGACCGCCGCTAACTGGTAAACAATGGCACACTGGCTGGGAAGGAAGGCTGAGGCGGGTCGAGGCCCGCTTACCTCCTGCATACGCGTCTGGGATGACGGGTCGAGACGGGTCGATAAACGAATTTCGGTCAATTTCCGAGTCAATATTTTGTCGAAAAAACCGGTTGATTTCCGAAATGGTCGACTTTCAGGCCGGTCGATTATTGAGGGACCACTGTACGTATAAAGATACACAACATATCCCTCCAAACTGCCAATCTCCCAAACCCCTTCTTTAAAGTGCAGGCATTGTACTTCCCATTTCCAGGACTCAAGTCCAACTATATGAAAATAACTGGTTTCCCTGAATCCCTTCACTAAATATTACCCTGCTCACACTCCAACAGATCGTCAGGTCCCAAGTACCATTCGTCTCCATTCACTCCTATCTAACACGCTCACGCACGCTTGCTGGAAGTCCAAGCCCCTTGCCCACAAAACCTCCTTTACCCCCTCTCTCCAACCCTTTCGAGGACGACCCCTACCTTGCCTTGCTTCCCCTATAGATTTATATGCTTTCCATGTCATTCTACTTTGATCCATTCTCTCTAAATGACCAAACCACCTCAACAACCCCTCTTCTGCACTCTGACTAATACTTTTATTAACTCCACACCTTTTCCTAATTTCCACACTCCGAATTTTCTGCATAATATTTACACCACACATTGCCCTTAGACAGGACATCTCCACTGCCTCCAACCGTCTCCTCGCTGCTGCATTTACCACCCAAGCTTCACACCCATATAAGAGTGTTGGTACTACTATACTTTCATACATTCCCTTCTTTGCCTCCATAGATAACGTTTTTTGACTCCACATATACCTCAATGCACCACTCACCTTTTTTCCCTCATCAATTCTATGATTAACCTCATCCTTCATAAATCCATCCGCCGACACGTCAACTCCCAAGTATCTGAAAGCATTTACTTCTTCCATACTCCTCCTCCCCAATTTGATATCCAATTTTTCTTTATCTAAATCATTTGATACCCTCATCACCTTACTCTTTTCTATGTTCACTTTCAACTTTCTACCTTTATACACATTCCCAAACTCATCCACTAACCTTTGCAATTTTTCTTTAGAATCTCCCATAAGCACTGTTGCGGCCCCTGCCAAACTAGCGGTTAAATAGTTAACCTGCCGGCCGGCAGTACCACTGGGTGCGTCATCAAACCCAATGTGGGGGCTGCTGAGCCGGCCTTAGAGCAGTAAGAGCCTGAGTGCCTCACGGTACACACCTAAGCAGTAGGTACCTGACCACCGAAGGGTACACGTCTACTGGCTTTAGTAACAGTATGTACCAGAGCGCCTCGCTGTACACACCTAAGCAGTAGGTACCTGACCACCGAAGGGTACACGTCTACTGGTTTTAGAAATATTATGTACCTGAGCGCCTCGCTGTACACACCTAAGCAGTAGGTACCTGACCACCGAAGGGTACACGTCTACTGGCTTTAGTAACAGTATGTACCAGAGCGCCTCGCTGTACACACCTAAGCAGTAGGTACCTGACCACCGAAGGGTACACGTCTACTGGCTTTAGAAATATTATGTACCTGAGCGCCTCGCTGTACACACCTAAGCAGTAGGTACCTGACCACCGAAGGGTACACGTCTACTGGCTTCAACATTAAGTACCTGAACTCCTCAGGGTACACGTGTATGCAGTAGGTACCTGACCACCGAATCGTACCTATCTACTGGCGTTAGAAGAACCGCTCACCGCAGCTCACTGAGTCTGTTGGCCTCAGTTACTTGACGGCCGCATTCAGTGAGCTTGCAGCATGGTGTTCGGCTAGCGGTGTGTCAACCGCCTTTGGAGAGGATTTACTGGACTACCGGTGATGTCTGTGGACTCACCGTCCATGTTGCTCACCTCCCGGAGCCTCCAATACCTGTATCAGAGATTGGGCCCATTCCTCCACCTCCAATGTTTTCCTCTCCATCACCTGTGGTCCACCCCAGGAGTCACCCGCCCCCGCCATATCATCCCCCGACCTCGGTGGCAGGAGCAGGAGTGCAAAATGCAGTGGGCCACAATCTTTCCAACTCTGAATATGGTGATGACGACGTTGAAGACGATGACGAAGGAACTGACGTGGACGGCGTCGTCTATTTTAACAGTAGCCTCGGCCACTTTGACACTTCTCAAGTGGAAGAGGTGCCTGCAAGAGAGCCCAGGCTGGATGCCAAGCCTCTCAAATCAGCGCTTAAGAAAAAGAATCCCTCAGGAACAGCAAATGGGTCAGCAGGTACTCCCCCTGCGGGCACGCCCACGGACGGTAGTAAGCCTCTGTCTGTGCGACAAGACGCCAACAGCACCAAGCCCATCCGGTTCTCTTATAGCAGAGGAGACGGAGACAAGTCATCAGGGGAAAATAAGGAGAACAGTGTTCCTTTCACCTACCTTCCTCCCAACACTGTCCTCCCCAACTCGTTGCAAGAGTCTCGAGTGGACGACGACGACGAGGATGGACCTATACTCTACCGTGACGATGATGATGATGAGGATGACGCCACAAAAGTGGCGAGAAGAGATAGCCTTGCTCAGAAACTAAAGTGCCGACCCAACAAACAAGACCTCATTGATAGAAATATCATCCCTGTACAGTCCGAGAATGATAGGAAGGAATTTAGAGAAGCGATCGGTGCCAAGCTCACAAGACGTTTGAGTTTACGACCCACGGCTGAAGAGCTCGAAGAAAGAAATATACTTAAAAGGACTACCCCAGAGGAAGCGAGAAAACAGAAGGAGGAGAAGAGAAAAATCTTGCTACCATCTTCTTTTAAAAATTACTTTTTTTGTAATATATGAGTGGCCTGTCCGGGAGGATAATGATTATCTAGAATGATTTCTGGACGATCATATCCGGGATGACGGTTCGGGATACATATTACATTGATCTTTGTGTGTCGGTCCTTTTGTGGTGGGGGTGTTGCGGCCCCTGCCAAACTAGCGGTTAAATAGTTAACCTGCCGGCCGGCAGTACCACTGGGTGCGTCATCAAACCCAATGTGGGGGCTGCTGAGCCGGCCTTAGAGCAGTAAGAGCCTGAGTGCCTCACGGTACACACCTAAGCAGTAGGTACCTGACCACCGAAGGGTACACGTCTACTGGCTTTAGTAACAGTATGTACCAGAGCGCCTCGCTGTACACACCTAAGCAGTAGGTACCTGACCACCGAAGGGTACACGTCTACTGGTTTTAGAAATATTATGTACCTGAGCGCCTCGCTGTACACACCTAAGCAGTAGGTACCTGACCACCGAAGGGTACACGTCTACTGGCTTTAGTAACAGTATGTACCAGAGCGCCTCGCTGTACACACCTAAGCAGTAGGTACCTGACCACCGAAGGGTACACGTCTACTGGCTTTAGAAATATTATGTACCTGAGCGCCTCGCTGTACACACCTAAGCAGTAGGTACCTGACCACCGAAGGGTACACGTCTACTGGCTTCAACATTAAGTACCTGAACTCCTCAGGGTACACGTGTATGCAGTAGGTACCTGACCACCGAATCGTACCTATCTACTGGCGTTAGAAGAACCGCTCACCGCAGCTCACTGAGTCTGTTGGCCTCAGTTACTTGACGGCCGCATTCAGTGAGCTTGCAGCATGGTGTTCGGCTAGCGGTGTGTCAACCGCCTTTGGAGAGGATTTACTGGACTACCGGTGATGTCTGTGGACTCACCGTCTACGTTGATCAACTGTGGGCCGGAGTCGTCAGATGCTGTTTAGTGGGACATTACATGAAGAAAAGGTTGGAGTGTTACACTGAACTGGGCCAGGACCGTAGTGTGACACTGAGGGACGTACGATGGAGTGGAACACTGAGATATGCACAGGACCGTAGTGGAACACTGAGATGAAAAGGGTGTCGTGGGACACTGAAGATGGCCTGGTTGTAGTGTACACTGAACAGTGTCGTGTGACTGACTTCGTGTCGTGAGAGGCAGTTGATTGTAATTTATTATTATAAAAATGTTATTTATAATTTATTGTTTTAGCATAGAGATATATATATATATAGTGACAGTAGTGTCAAGAGTTGTACCCTGTGTAGGGTTATTAATTATATTTTAGTAAAATGCTGATTATAATTTATTATAGTAACATGTACATATTATTATTATATCATAGTTCAAATACCTCTAGACCAAAGATAGTTGATTTTTATATATTAAAGATTAATTTATTAATGTGTGTATTTATGTATCCCGAACTCTTTATTACAAAAGGAGTAAATCTTAACATCTCTCTCTTCATTTAAAAATTACTTTTTTGTAATAAGCACAGTATCATCAGCAAAAAGTAACTGTGTTAATTCCCATTTTGAATTTGATTCCCCATAATTTAATCCCACCCCTCTCCCGAACACCCTAGCATTTACTTCTTTTACAACCCCATCTATAAATATATTAAACAACCATGGTGACATTACACATCCCTGTCTAAGACCTACTTTTACCGGGAAGTAGTCTCCCTCTCTTCTACACACCCTAACCTGAGCCTCACTATCCTCATAAAAACTCTTTACAGCATTTAGTAACTTACCACCTATTCCATATACTTGCAACATCTGCCACATTGCTCCCCTATCCACTCTATCATATGCCTTTTCTAAATCCATAAATGCAATAAAAACTTCCCTACCTTTATGTAAATACTGTTCACATATATGCTTCAATGTAAACACTTGATCTACACATCCCCTACCCACTCTGAAACCTCCTTGCTCATCCGCAATCCTACATTCTGTCTTAACTCTAATTCTTTCAATTATAACCCTACCATACACTTTTCCTGGTATACTCAATAAACTTATTCCTCTATAATTTTTACAATCTCTTTTGTCCCCTTTCCCTTTATATAAAGGGACTATACATGCTCTCCGCCAATCCCTAGGTACCTTCCCCTCTTTCATACATTTATTAAACAAAAGTACCAACCACTCCAACACTATATCCCCCCCCTGCTTTTAACATTTCTGTCATGATCCCATCAGTTCCAGCTGCTTTACCCCCTTTCATTCTACGTAATGCCTCACGTACCTCCCCCACACTTACATTCTGCTCTTCTTCACTCCTAAAAGATGGTATACCTCCCTGACCAGTGCATGAAATTACCACCTCCCTTTCTTCCTCAACATTTAAAAGTTCCTCAAAATATTCTCGCCATCTACCTAATACCTCCCTCTGTAGACAGCCTGTACTGTCTGCACAGACAGCCCATGCTGTCTGCCAGCTTAGTTCATATTTCGTGCCACTCAGGTGCTGCCCTCTGTAGCCAGGCCTCTCGGTGGGCATGCCAGCCTGCCTGCCCTTGCCTCTGCCTCACTCACACAGCGGCCTAGCAGGAAGACACAAGTACTCCTAGCTCTCTCTCGTGGGATGGCCCTGCCCGGGCCATGGGCACAAACACACAACCTTGTGTACCCACCACGACCTTTCAATAAAGTAAGAAGCCTCCGAAGATGTATCATTAACTACCCGCTACCAGAAGACCAAATAATCCTTTCGTTATACCTCTCCCCATCTACTAACTCCCCTACTCTATTTTTAACTGACAAATCCATACTTTCCAACCACTCCAACACTATATCCCCCCCTGCTTTTAACATTTCTGTCATGATCCCATCAGTTCCAGCTGCTTTACCCCCTTTCATTCTACGTAATGCCTCACGTACCTCCACCACACTTACATTCTGCTCTTCTTCACTCCTAAAAGATGGTATACCTCCCTGGCCAGTGCATGAAATTACCGCCTCCCTTTCTTCCTCAACATTTAAAAGTTCCTCAAAATATTCTCGCCATCTACCTAATACCTCCCTCTCCCCATCTTCTAACTCCCCTACTCTGTTTTTAACGGACAAATCCATACTTTCCCTAGGCTTTCTTAACTTGTTTAACTCACTCCAAAATTTTTTCTTATTTTCATTAAAATTTCTTGACAGAGCCTCTCCCACTCTATCATCTGCTCTCCTTTTGCACTCTCTCACCACTCTCTTCACCTTTCTTTTACTGTCCATATACTCTGCTTTTCTTATAACACTTCTGCTTTGTAAAAACCTCTCATAAGCTAACTTTTTCTCTTTTATCACACCTTTTACTTCATCATTCCACCAATCACTCCTCTTTCCACCTGCCCCCACCCTTCTATAACCACAAACTTCTGCCCCACATTCTAATACTGCATTTTTAAAACTATTCCAACCCTCTTCTACCCCCCCCACTACTTATCTTTGCACTAGCCCACCTTTCTGCCAACAGTCGCTTATATCTCCCCCGAACTTCCTCTTCCCTTAATTTATACACTTTCACCTCCCTCTTACTTGTTGTTGCCACCTTCCTCTTTTCCCATTTACCTCTTACTCTAACTGTAGCTACAACTAAATAATGATCCGATATATCAGTTGCCCCTCTATAAACATGTACATCCTGGAGCCTACCCATCAACCTTTTATCCACCAATACATAATCTAACAAACTACTTTCATTACGTGCTACATCATACCTTGTATATTTATTTATCCTCTTTTTCATAAAATATGTATTACTTATTACCAAATCTCTTTCTACACATAGCTCAATTAAAGGCTCCCCATTTACATTTACCCCTGGCACCCAAAATTTACCTACTACTCCCTCCATAACATTTTTACCCACTTTAGCATTTAAATCCCCAACCACCATTACTCTCACACTTGATTCAAAACTCCCCACGCATTCACTCAACATTTCCCAAAATCTCTCTCTCCTCTACACTTCTTTCTTCTCCAGGTGCATACACGCTTACTATAACCCACTTTTCACATCCAATCTTTATTTTACTCCACATAATCCTTGAATTAATACATTTATAGTCCCTCTTTTCCTGCCATAGCTTATCGTTCAACATTATTGCTACTCCTTCTTTAGCTCTAACTCTATTTGAAACCCCTGACCTAATCCCATTTATTCCTCTCCATTGAAACTCTCCCACCCCCTTCAGCTTCGTTTCACTTAAAGCCAGGACATCCAACTTCTTCTCATTCATAACATCCACAATCATCTCTTTCTTATCATTTGCACAACATCCACGCACATTCAGACTTCCCACTTTGACAATTTTCTTCTTCTTATTCTTTTTAGTAATCTTTACAGGAAAAGGGGTTACTAGCCCATTGTTCCCGGCATTTTAGTTGACTTTTACAACACGCATGGCTTACGGAGGAAAGATTCTTATTCCACTTCCCCATGGATATAAAAGGAAAAGTAAAAAGACCAAGAACTATTAAGATAAAATCAAAGAAAACTCAGATGAGTGTGTATAAATAAACGTGTACATGTATGTGTAGTGTGACCTAAGTGTAAGTAGAAGTAGCAAGACATACCTGTAATCTTGCATATTTATGAGACAGACAAAAGACACCAGCAATCTTACCACCATGTAAAACAATTACAGGCTTTTGTTTTACATTCACTTGGCAGGACGGTAGTACCTCCCTGGATGGTTGCTGTCTACCAACCTACTACCTATGTGTGGTGTAAATATTATGCAGAAAATTCGGAGTGTGGAAATTAGGAAAAGATGTGGAGTTAATAAAAGTATTAGTCAGAGGGCTGAAGAGGGGTTGTTGAGGTGGTTTGGTCATTTAGAGAGAATGGATCAAAGTAGAATGACATGGAAAGCATATAAATCTATAGGGGAAGGAAGGCGAGGTAGGGGTCGTCCTCGTAAGGGTTGGAGAGAGGGGGTAAAGGAGGTTTTGTGGGCGAGGGGCTTGGACTTCCAGCAAGCGTGCGTGAGCATGTTAGATAGGAGTGAATGGAGACGAATGGTACTTGGGACCTGATGATCTGTTGGAGTGTGAGCAGGGTAATATTTAGTGAAGGGATTCAGGGAAACCGGTTATTTTCATATAGTCGGACTTGAGTCCTGGAAATGGGAAGTACAATGCCTGCACTTTAAAGGAGGGGTTTGGGAGATTGGCAGTTTGGAGGGATATGTTGTGTATCTTTATACATATATGCTTCTAAACTGTTATATTCTGAGCACCTCTGCAAAAGCAGTGATTATGTGTGAGTGTAGTGAAAGTGTTGAATGATGATGAAAGCATTTTCTTTTTGGGGATTTTCTTTCTTTTTTGGGTCACCCTGCCTTGGTGGGAGACGGCCGGCTTGTTGGGGAAAAAAAAAAAAAGCCATACCACGGGCGGGATTTGAACCCGCGGTCAGAGAGTCTCAAAACTCGGGTTCAAATCCCACCCATGGTATGGTTTGTTTGCAATCATGTCATTACGATTTCATGAGTCATGTGTTTACAAGTTATGCTTAATAAACCTCTTGAGGAATTTATAAGTTGGTTGCTTCCAAAAAAGTGTGGTTTATCACATTATACTCAAAGCACATAAGTATTGCTAATGTACATACTAATAACATTAATTAATATATGTAATAAAGTAAAAATTTCAAAAAAATTTCCGGATTAATCCCTAGTTTTATAGATTTTCTGAAGACAGATGAGAATATAATTTTTTTTTTATAGCTAACCTTGGGTTGGTGGTGGTTTAAAGGGTTGTGAAGGAGGCCGAGACCTTTTTGGACTTGGTGGAACTGTATGATTTGGGGAATCTGGAAGGTCACTTGGGGATATTGCACCACTGGTAAACCGACTGTTGGAAAAAGGAAAATATTTATTATTAGTGACATGATGTATAAATACACATGAATGCTGCATCTTTTTTATTACATGTAATATGTACTGACATTTACTTACACTACATACAGGTTTGAATGCAAAAGTTAAACGACAAGACATGTGATGCTTATAAGTTTAATGTGAGTAAATTCAACAATGAAAGTATTTATTTATTTATATACAGCTTATTTTAACATAACGGCCATTTCCCACAAAGGTAGGGTGACCCAAAAAAAGAGTTAACACATTCACCATCATCCATTCAATCGCTGCCTTACCAGAAGTTTACTGGTATTACAATTCAGATTACCCTCTGACTGCAACATCCCCACCCCCTTTTTCAGAATGCAGGCAATGCCCTTCCCGGCACTGCATAACTGTATATACCTTGAGTATTCCTTATATAACCAAAGTGCTTGGGGCTGGAAGTGTCTCAGATTTCAGAATTTTTTTGGAATCTGGAATATGAGACAGCTTGGGGATGGGACCCCCAAGCCTAAACATGAAATCCATTTATAAATTTCATATACAACTTATACACTTTCTTCTTTCTTTCAACGTACCAGCCGTATCCCACCGAGGTGGGGCGACCCAAAAGGAAAAACGAAAGTTTCTCCTTTCAAATTTAGTAATATATACAGGAGAAGGGGTTACTAGCCCCTTGCTCCCGGCATTTTAGTCGCCTCTTACGACACGCATGGCTTACGGAGGAAGAATTCTGTTCCACTTCCCCATGGAGAACTTATACACATAGGCTGAAAATGGTTTTATACAATATTTTTATTAACAAAACCAACACAGCAGCATCTGCTGAATACCTGTTAAAAAATAACAACAGCCATCAAAGGCAGACTTTCAGTCTCCATCTACAATCTCTTGTTTTAATTACATTACTTTTTTCTTATTCCTGTTACCCATAGGGATATCTGTAGATCTTTTTGACATTTTCAACAGTATCTTTGCACCACAGAGCAGAGAATAATCACAAAACAGGTATTCACAGTGTTTAATGCAAGTAGGTCTGGCAGTGATGACTGATGCTAACAAACCGGCACCAAGAGAGTGTCAGAGCCCCACCCAGGGTGTGTGAGGTCACGTATTGCAACTGTATGGGTATGCAAAGATTGGCATAACACTTGGGAACCTCCCAAGTGTTATGTATGGGCTAGTAGGCCTGATGCAGTGTTCCTCCATTCTTATATTCTTATGAATGGAATTTTCCATTTGTGGTATCATATCAGCACTCGATAAAGCTTCAGATTTCAGAGCTTTTCGAATTTCAGATAAGGGATACTCAACCTGTATAAACTGCATACAGTAATGCCCCGCTTTACGGCGTTTCGCCTTACAGCATTCCGCTAATACGGTGATGTCAAATTATGACCAAAATTTGCTATACGGCAAGCGGTCTTTCAAATACGGTGCGCCCCACCTGGTTTGTTTACATTCTCGGTGACATCTATTATGTCAGGAAACTTTCCAAAATTTCAAGTGTTTTAAAGTTACTGCATATTTTACATGTACTCTGATAATTATATTTATGTGTACCTGTACCTAAATATACTTACACAATGTGCTGGTGTGCAAGTACACATTAAAATCGCTAAGTCTCTCTATTCATGACGCCAATACAACGTAATAATGATCACTCTTGGGCACATTAAATGTCTTATTTTACATTAATATAGGCATTTTCATTAATCCATCTATATTTTCCTCAAAATTACATATGAAACCCATTACATAGCACATGAACATGATACATACACTCACAGAATAAAAACTGACGTAAATATGAGATTTGTTTACAAAGCAGCTGTGTAGGTAGTGTCGGAAGAATTACGTTTTCTCTAGTCAAACACTGGGGGATAACTGTAGAAAAATATTCTTTTCGTATGCCTTCACTCTATATATAGCAATTCATGACCCTTGTGGGTTTAGTGCTTTTTATAATGATGATAATAATAATAATAATAATAACAATAATAATATCTTCATTCACTCTAAAAATGGTGTGTTGCTGTTTGTTTATTCTATACTAACTTGTACAACATGTACATGCTTTAAGTGCCAAGTTAGAGGATGATGGTGTGCCATTCTGATTTTATTCAATAAACACCCTGCCACTCGCCTCTCACAGATTAATATTAATATTTTAAGGTAAGTAATAAGTGTACTCTGTTTGTATCTTACCTTTTATTGCATTTTTAATGCCTATTTCTATTGCTAACTTTATAATATAAGTTAGTATAAACTTGTTGTCTGACATTTACTGCATATTTTGTATGTGCTCTGATAATAATACTTGTGGACCTGTGTGGTAGCCGGGCGGAGGGACAACATTACGTTTTCTCTGCTCAGTCACCAGAGAAAACGTGTATGAATCTGTGTTTGGCCCAGCCACTCCCCCACTCCGCTTTTGTTTACAATTTTCGGGATGAATTATTCATTACTTCTCCCTTCGTTTATGATGGCATCTAAAGTGTAGGTAGCCGGTAGGTGTAGCCCAGGCAGGCTACACCTACTGGCTACCTACACTGACTTCCTACAAATAAATACTACTCACCTCTCTTCCTACATTAAGACTACACATATTTTAAGGTAAATAATGAGTGTACTGTATGTGTATTTTACCTCTCTGGGCTGTTTTAAATATATTAAGTGTGAGATGGGGAACCAGGGCTACCTACACCTGACTTCCTACAAATAAGTGCAACTCACCTCTCGCACTACATTAAAATTACAAATACTTTAAGATAAGTAATGAGTGTACTGTGTATGTATTTTAGTTTTTGTGTTTTTTAATGCCCAGTTCTATTATTAACTTAATATAGTATAGAGTAAACTTGTTGTCTGGCATTTATAAACGGAAAAAATAGCGTTCTGCTTTCCGGCGATGTCTGCTTTCCGGCGATAGCCTGGAACCTAACCCGCCATATAAGTGGGGCCCTACTGTATTATAAAATCATAGGGGGCATAACATACCATGCTATTTTTCCCTCTCTATATTTTTAATTTTCTTACCTCTACTTTCTCCTTATGCAAATTTACTTTAAGTATTCCATTTTGAAAATTATGCTTCTCAGCCTTTACTTTATGCCTGCTGCATCAATTATAAATTAATTCATTTTCTATACTGTACCTGAAGTCTGAAACAACAGAGCTGTGGTCATCATGGATGGACTGAACCTCAAAGCTACTTAGTGATGAAACAGAAGTGGCTCGAGAAAACATGAGAGGCGTCTCTTCATAGTGGACACTCTTTCCTGCAAGAAACAAAAATGCTAATTTATAGCAATATTATTATTTTTTTTTTTTATTAACACACTGGCCGATTCCCACCAAGGCAGGGTGGCCTGAAAATGAAAAACTTTCACCATCATTCACTCCATCACTGTCTTGCCAGAAGGGTGCTTTACACTACAGTTTTTAAACTGCAACATTAACACCCCTCCTTCAGAGTGCAGGCATACATACATACATACATACTCAAATATACTGCTATTGTTTTTACTGAAGAATAATCTTATTCAGCAAAAATAAAACAAAAATTCTTAAATATTTGAAAATATGGAAATTCTTGCAAATTACAGTTGGCTGTAAAAACGAAAAGTCAGTTACAGTACTTTAGAGTTGATGAATTCGGCTAGATATTGGTTCCCTTAAAAAAAGTTATGCTCATTGAGATATAATGACAAAATCTTTGGTCTAATAATAAAGCTTATTTCCTATGTACATTGCAGTCCAATGTACTCTTAATAATGATGAATGGCATCTCTTATGTTACTTAAATTTATGTTTTACTATTTATTTCTTTGCTACAATTGCTATTTACTTAATATTTAAATACTATATTTCTATTATCCTAGGTAGTAGGTTGGTAGACAGCAACCGCCCAGGGAGGTACTACCGTCCTGCCAAGTGAGTGTAAAATGAAAGCCTGTAATTGTTTTACATGATGGTAGGATTGCTGGTGTCCTTTTTTCTGTCTCATAAACATGCAAGGTTTCAGGTACGTCTTGCTACTTCTGCTTACACTTAGGTCACACTACACATACATGTACAAGCATATGTATACACACCCCTCTGGGTTTTCTTCTATTTTCTTACTAGCTCTTGTTTCTTGTTTATTTCCTCTTATCTCCATGGGGAAGTGGAACAGAATTCTTCCTCCGTAAGCTATGCGTGTTGTAAGAGGCGACTAAAATGCCAGGAGCAAGGGGCTAGTAACCCCTTCTCCTGTATATATTACTAAATATGAAAGGAGAAACTTTTGTTTTTCCTTTTGGGCCACCCCACCTCGGTGGGATACGGCTGGTGTGTTGAAAGAAAGAAATTTCTATTATCCTAGGTAGTAGGTTGGTAGACAGCAATCGCCCAGGGAGGTACTACCATCCTGCTAAGTGAGTGTAAAATGAAAGCCTGTAATTGTTTTACATGATGGTAGGATTGCTGGTGTCCTTTTTTCTGTCTCATAAACATGCAAGGTTTCAGGTATGTCTTGCTACTTCTACTTACACTTAGGTCACACTACACATACATGTACAAGCATATATATATACACAACCCAGTGGGTTTTCTTCTATTTTCTTACTAGTTCTTGTTCTTGTTTATTTCTTCTTACCTCCATGGGGAAGTGGAACAGAATTCTTCCTCCGTAAGCCATGTGTGTTGTAAGAGGCAACTAAAATGCCAGGAGCAAGGGGCTAGTAACCCCTTCTCCTGTATAAATTACTAAATTTAAAAAGAGAAACTTTCGTTTTTCTTTTTGGCCACCCTGCCTTGGTGGGATACAGCTGGTTTGTTGAAAAAAAAAAAAATTCTATTATATACATTCTTAAATAATTACTCCCTTCTTTAATTCTAATCTGATTCAAATCTTTGCCAAGTTCTCTACATGGAAATGTATTTCTCTAAAATGATTACAATGGGCATTGTAAATTCGAATGCACATGTGCAAATATTTGACTTAAACTGCTTCATATCCAAATTTGCCTCAAGGATAAATAGCTTTTGTAATTACTGTATCCTCAAAGGCTACTGAGTATATGACTGTGGGAAATATTACCAAGTGGCACCTCAGTTGTCATTTAGTCTTTGTGGGAATCTGTTGTTGAATATCTACTCTCCAGTATTTATTAGTTTTTGAAGTTTTTAAGCTTTGTTTTGTTTTGCCAATTATTTGCAATAATGGTGTGTGGCCTACAGATTACACGTAATCTGTAGGCCGCTATAACAACACTACATTAGTAAAAAAAAAAGTGAAACTGCTGCTTTTGAGGCTCTGTAAAAAAGGGGCCATGAAGAAATGGGTGAGATTTTTCCATGACAGTGGTGGGGTAGAGATTCCAGTCATAAAGCCAAGATCAGGGAGCATGAAGTCTGTTAGTCCTAGGATATACATGATGGTTAAAAGACAGTTGGAAAACAATCCTACATTAACTGCACATAAGTTGAAGTTATTAAATCCCCAGTTGCTAGAAAAGTGTAGTGATAGGACAGTACAATGCCATTTGCACAATTAAGTTAGGGTATCATACCTTCAAGACTGTATGCAAGCTACTTCTCATTGCTAAGGAAAGAGCCAACAGAGTAGTTTTTTGTAAGTAATACATTAAATGGGACAAGGAAAAGTGGAAGTCAGTGGTTTGGAGTGACAGTCACTTTTTGTGTAACAAGCAGTAAAGTTATGAATGTGTATAGAGGAAACCAGAGTCAGATCATCTTGCTTCCAAATACACAACTTACGAATTTTTCAGTGTTGCAAACTGAGAAAATTTTCATGTTTATTTCAGTATGATCTTATAAAAATAAACTGAAGCTGTGATTTGTCTTCTATAAGGATGAGAGAGTACAGTACCAGGGCAGTGCCTTGCCAAATTGAGGGTTCTAGTGCACTTATGTGTGATTTGTTTTTAACTTACTTATCATTTTTTTCAACAAGTTCATTAAAAAATGAAATATCCACTTGTCTGATTGACCTGTTACACCTCTGGACTTTATTTTATGAGATATTACTGCTATACATGCTCGCATTTGTCCAATGTTTTTACATAATTTGTGTAAGCCATGTCTGTTTTGTTTTTCTTCCAACAAAGTGTGTTATATAATTCTTGTCATTATTACTCCGAACCAAGCTGAATTTTATGCAAGATTGTGATTACTTAGTTTAAATTTAACTTTGTACAAAAACTATGCTAGAATAGTAAATATATGATGACCGGCAAGTCTCACCCTCTGGTCTTTCTAAATGTTGGGATGAAGGAGTGTGACTTCCATCCCTATGAGCATCCTCTATCTCCTCGCCTTGGTACTCCTCCTGTCTGGCTTTCTTTTCCTCACTGCTTGTATCCTGAGGCTTGTGCTCTCCTTCTACTGACAACTCTCCCAAAAGACCATCTCTGTGGAAAAATAATAACCTTATTTAAAAAAATAATAAAAATGATCTTAATATAAAAATTATTAAATATTTCATATAATATACAAAAGTCAACCTACATTATTATTATTATTATTATTATTATTATTATTATTATTATTATTATCACAAACTGTATGACAGAAAAAACTTTTAATGAAGATTATCGAATCATAATAGTAAATTTTCATGTTTATTTCAGTATGATCTTATAAACGACTCGGTGTTTTGTTTTGTTTTTTTCTAAAAAACATCCAGCTAGTGTGCCTTGGCAGGAGATGGATGATGATATAAAAAAAAACCTGAGATGCATTGTTTATTTATGAAGTGATAATATTCAATGATGGACTTCTTTCATTTCCAAAATTTGGGCATGCTGTGAGCTTAATACACTTTTAATACTGAATGACTTACCCTTAAGAAATCTAAAGAACTTTAGCCAAGATTTCAATGAAACTAAGGATATTATATCCAATATAAAATATGTTGTACTCATTAAAATCATACAAAAACCTCTAAATATCTTACCTATTATTATTAGCATTAATTTCTCCACTTGTTAATGAAGAAACTGATGAGAATCTTGAGAGGCAAACAGGTGTTCCTTCAACACAGTATGTAATAGGTTTGTCTGGTGTTATCATGCCAGAGCTCAAACCACTCTTAACTGGGAGGCCAGTGTGCGATGGTAGTGGCTCAAGGGTGTCTTTTGCATCATCAGAATCTTCTACATTTTTCAGGCTTTCAACTTTGCTTTCATTTTCCTTCTTTTTCTTTAGATATAATAAAACATACACTTTATTAAGAAATTTACATTTGGTGTTTATTATAACAAATTATATTGATTCATATTTCATTTAAGAATTCACATCTAACTCAAATGTTTTTATCCATCCAGTACCAATATCAAATCACCAATGACTCAATTTTCCAGGTCAGACAGAAACATAGTCTAAAGAATTTTCTTTGATTGATTTTTTTGACTTTTATTCTTCATTTGGGAAATAAATAAATGATGAATCTCACACAAATGTACATTGTAAACAGCTCACCTCATCTGTACTGGGTGCTGGCGAGCCTTCTCTTTCCGCTTCTTTGATGGCTGGTTCCCGGAGGTCTGTCATGGAAGTAGCTGTTGAGAAATTATAAGGAGTTTCATATGGAGTACCTTCAGTGCAGTACGTCTTGAGTGAGTCATCATGAAAGGAAGGTTCAAAGAACTGAGAAGTGGGTTCTTGTGGAGGCTTGGGAGGGCGCCGGTACAAGGCAGCTTCATCACTATCTCGTTCCTCAGAGTACCTGCAAGAATAGACCCTTTTGTATAAAAAGGTTAACTATCATGCCAGGTAATGTAAAAAACAAACAAAATACAAACAGTTATATTGTGGTATAGTTATAATTTTAAAATACTAATAGGCTGTTAATTACAAATAAAATAGAATCGATAACCATATGGATTTTACTGTTGCTTGTATTTTTTGTTATTATGTAATTAAATTTGGCAAACAAAATTTATGCAACTTTTAAAAATAGGGCAAAGAAACATTTACAGTGGAATCCTGATTTTCATCCAGTCTGGTTATCGTACAATTCAGTTTTCGACCACTTTTTTTCAGCGAAATTTTCCCCATTTTTGTACATCTGCTTGGAAATCGTCCATACCAGACGCGTCTGCCTGCCCACGACACTCGGCCGCTCATACATTTGTGACTCATTCTGCCTTTGTTACTTGTTTACTTGTAGAGGGTGGTAATGATAATGGTAGAGGGTGATAGTGGTTGTGATGGTGGTAGAAGGAGTAGAGATAACCTCTCCTCCCTCTCCCCTCCTTGCCATCTTCCAAATGCAACAAGAGTCTTCAACAAAGGTCAAGTGATTTAAATGTTCATTTATCCATTTCATTAGTGCTTTATATTTATTTCTCGTTGTTTTCTGTATGTAAAACTATAGTTATTCTCTATAAAATGTATTTTTTTATAATATTTTTGGGTGTCTAGAACGGATTAATTTTTTTTTGCATTATTTCTTATGGGAAATATTACTTCAGTTTTCGTACAATCAGTTTTCAGTCGACCTTCTGGAACGAATTAAAGATGAAAACCGGGGTTCCACTGTATTAACATAGAACTGCTAATAATTTGTTGAATGCTGGTACTGGAAACCTGGACATCTAAATACTGCCTAAGAATATACATTTATAAAGTTAGCAATAAATAGTTTTTATTTATATTTATTAAGCAAAAACAAAAAAATACAGACTAATTATTGTTAAAAAAAACTAAAATCTTTAGGTATAAAAATAGAAAGTTGTTTCTGCTAATCATACTCGGTATATAAGGTGGTAATTCTTAAGATCATATGAATACCTGTACAGAGTTTTAAAACAAGTCAATTAAATATCACAGCTCAGCATTTCTAGGTAAAAAGTTAAACACTTTACATTAGTCACAACTAGCTTCAAACCATCATGCTAACACCATTTCTGAACTAAATCTTTTGGATATATAGTGGTTAAATGATAATACAGTAGTGTACAGAATAAAGCTTTGTCCTGCTTAAAAATTTACTCTCTACAGAAATGCTATTGGTACAATCTTACAACATTCCATAAATTTTACTAATCAGTTTTTTCTTGTGTTTATTCTCCACATTAATATATACTTTATGGTGAATGCAAGAAGTTATTAGTTTACACATATGACAAACATGAATTAATATGCAAAATGCTCGCAACACTTTTAGACATTATTGTTGGTGTCTGACTTTACAGTGTAAAGGTGTTTCACTCAGCTTTACAGCCAATATTCAATTTAACAGTGAGAAGCAACTTTTTAGAAAGGCAGATAAACTGTAAAGAAATTATATTCACTTTCTGATTTTTTGTTCCCTCTGAAAAGTATTACATCTGTAATGTTTAATTTTTTCATATTTTTGGTAATATAACAAGTATTAAGAGTATGAGGTTTTTTGTGCTAAAATATTTCCTTAAAACGGGTCTCACAAACCAAGACAAAAGCAGACTAATACTTTTAGCATGACACTATACTCAGCATTACAGGTATAAACATTGTAAAAACAATCTAGCACAAAGCCCATGGCAGAAAAAAGCCGAATCTAAGATTATCAGCAGATCACAGTAGTTACAAACCACTCAAAGTCATCATTTTGCTCAAAATTATCCAGAGATCTGTTGCTCTCTCTGCCTTGTACCGGTCCCTCGCACTGCTACTGATTAGCTTCGGGTAACTCCACCAGTACCAGAGATTGACCCAATAGCATACTGTTCCACGACCAATGGTAAGTGATTGGTGATAAACACAAAAATCACTAAATATATTTTCTAGTAATTTTTAAAAACATAATAGAATATTTCATCAATGAATTATCAATGCTTCTTCTTAAATACAATTAATTATAATAGGGCAAAGGCAAAATATTGACCCAATTAGCAAAGATATTAGAAAGAAAAAAGTATGCAAGAGTGCAAGAAATATAAAGAAAAATTACTGAACAGCACAAAAATAAGGGGAAAAAAAAAATTGTTTTCATAAAAAGTGTATTATCAAACCTAGATGATAACATACCTTAGACTGAAGTTAGTAGGCTGGTCAAGGTCTGTTTCTGTATAACCAGTGAAGTTCTCTGGCTCTCTCTCAGCTTCAGGATGTGGCTCTGCTTTTCTAGTTTCTCTTCTCTCCACCACATAATTATCAATCTGAGGTACTGGTCTTTCAGTACCCTGTGTTATATTAGCCATTGACTCATTAGTTGGTGTTTTCATTGTTGTTCCTGCACCACACTTGAGGCTGTAATTGAGAGGCTCTTCTTGGGCATCATTTTCGATGTCTACCTCTGCCAGGTTGCGGCTATAATTCACATATTTGCTATAGTAACTATAATGAGCTTCATTGTGAGGTTGCTGCTGCTGTTGCTTGCCACTGGCAAAACTTCTTCCGGTTCCACTTCTCTCATCCTCACTTGTATTTGATGACCTTCTACGAGGACTGTATGGTGGTTGTGGACCTGAAGCTTGGAATGACCCATTTCGGCTAATATTGGCACTACCACTTACACTATCACTAAAAGGTACTGATTCACTAGGTTGACGGCTGTATGCATCTTTCATGCTTCTAACACGTGAAGCAAATATCTCATCAGCACTTCCATTAAATTCTTTTGATTCCAGATGTCTCTGCAATTCCTCTTGGCTCATGTGTGCAATATCTGGAACACAATGTGATGGAGGTGCCATAGATCTAAGTGATAAATCTAAAGGTCTACCATTTTCACCAATGCCTTCACGATTACTTTGATGATGCCTCATTAACAGCTGCCTCATTCGATCGTGTGAATTATCAGAATGGGTTGAGGATATGGAGTCTCTACTCTCAGATCGCAATACATTATTATACTGTGCTCCCAAAGAGTGAAACATGGGTCTGGTACCTGGATAGTACTGGGAAGCATCTCCTGGCTGACCATAAAAATGTGGATCACTACCCTGAGGAAGAGTTGGAGAAGAACGTGGGGAAGTCTCAATGTTATCACATGTCTCAGATAGTGATGGGTCTAATTCCTGTTCTAGAGCTTTCTGTTTACGGGCTTGTAAGGAAGGCAAGCCCATGCCATGCCGAGGATCTGTCAAAGACATTCCCTCTGGTCGTGCTTGCAATAAATTCTTTAGAGCAGCGCTGGAGCCCATTGATATCATTTTATGTTTTGAATTAATCAGTGATCGTAACATTGGAACAGCACCAAGTTCCCACAACATACACTGGTCCTGACTGCATCTTGCCGAGAGGTTCCAAAGTGTTCCACAGGCGTTGCTCACCACAGTTAGACTTGGTGAACGTAGCTGCCCTAACAATGTGCTCAATGTATTGTGTTCCCTTAGCACTTGCCTGTAACAAAAAATGCAATGATAAATATTTTCTATGTTAAAATATAGTACACAGAATATGATGTTCACAAATGTCATTCTGTTTCAATCACTTTCAATTACCATCGTATTCAGGTCCCCTAAAATTATTAAATAGATTAATTATGCATCCATTAGGTTTTGTAACCAAAAACTGCAAATTGATATGAACAATAAATTATCCATTGCCTATGTTGCATTATTAAATTATCCTCTTCTCTCTATGATACTGGTATAATTTAGAAGACTGCTCTTGCCGCACACTGAAAATCAAGTGTCAGGCATCCCACTGTCTAAAATATCACATTTATCATACTAGTAATATCCCTGATATGATTCTCTGCTAAAGCATTTATTACATAAATACCCCCTCAAAATCATACCTGTTAATTTAATTCTTAACATGGCCAAATGATAAATTACTACTTACCTAAGATCCTCTCTGACAGCAATATGACTAGAAATATTCCTGAGTATTCCACCTCCATTCTCAACAATGGCTAGAGTTTTGGACTGTGACTTGTAGGTTAACGTGCTGCAGATAAATGCTAGAGCTCCATCCACTGCACATATTTCGGCCTGCAAGGCAAAACCTTCCTTCTATTACATGTGGTTGAAGAACTTTAATAATATTTGGCCCTACCTGTCAAATGTATAATTTTGTATCATTAATAGCATAATAATATTAAGTTCAAATTTATTGCTTTAAGAATATTGTTAAATATTCATATATTTATTATTTAATAAGTTTCAGTTACAAAGAATGTGATTAAAAAAAGTGATAAATGATTGTGTTTATTCTCTTCCAGGCACAACAATTTTTTTTAACATGCTGGCTGTCTCCCACAGAGGCAGGGTGACCCAAAAAAGAAACACTTTCACCATCATTCACACTATCTCTCACTTGCCAGAGGTGCAGAGATACAACAGTTTAGGTGTCCCTCTAAACAGGAAATATCACAAATCCTTCCTTTAGAGTGCAGGCGCTGTATTTCCCACCTCCAGGACTCAAGTCCAGCTAACCAGTTATTTTTAGTAATCTATACAGGAGAAGAGGTTACTAGCCCATTGCTCCTGGCATTTTAGTTGGCTTTTACAACACACTTGGCTTACAGAGGTAGGACACTTATTCTACTTCCCCATGGAGGTCAAAGGAAATAATAAGAACAAGAACTATTACTATTAGTGAGTTAAACAAGTTAAGAAAGCCTAGGGAAAGTACGGATTTGTCAGTTAAAGACAGAGTAGGGGACTCACGAAATCGTAATGACACGATTGCAAACAAACCATACCCCGGCCGGGATTGAACCCGCGGTCATAGAGTCTCAAAACTCCAGCCCGTCGCGTTAGCCAGCGACGGGCTGGAGTTTTGAGACTCTATGACTGCGGATTCAATCCCGGCCGGGGTATGGTTTAGAGTAGGGGAGTTAGTACATGGGGAGAGGGAGGTATTAGGTAGATGGCGAGAATATTTTGAGGAACTTTTAAATGTTGAGGAAGAAAGGGAGGCGGTAATTTCATGCACTGGCCAGGGAGGTATACCATCTTTTAGGAGTGAAGAAGAGCAGAATATAAGTGTGGTGGAGGTACGTGAGGCATTACGTAGAATGAAAGGGGGTAAAGCAGCTGGAACTGATGGGATCATGACAGAAATGTTAAAAGCAGGGGGGGATATAGTGTTGGAGTGGTTGGTACTTTTATTTAACCCTTTGAGGGTCGACAGGCCCTCTCCGAAACTCGTTCTCAGGGTCGGCCAAATTTAAAAAAAAAAAAAATTATTTTCTCTTATGAAAAGATAGAGAATCTTTTCCCGATCATAAAGACACCAAAAGTTTGAAATTTGATAGAAAACTTACGGAATTATGCTCTCGCAAAGTTAGCGGTCTCGGCGATGTTTACGCATCGGCGATTTTGCCCACTTTGAGCCCCATTTTCAGCCAATTTCACTGTACTAGTCGACAAAAAACATGAATATTTCGCTAGAACTCCATTTTTGCTATCGAATAGATGCAAGAAACCACTCATTTATGAAATTCAACTATCCAGTACAGTGGTCAGAATTTAGCAATTTTGCCAATTTCACACAAATTTCAAAAGATGCCAATTTCGGAATAGGGTCCAGAATAAACAAGAAAGACATTCCTGGCACTAAAATGACATTTCCTCTAGTCATTAGTCATGTCTCAAGTCCCCTCTTATATTCTTTTGCTTTCCACTTTGAATTTTTATTTTCACAAAAAATATAAGATTTACTGTTAGGCAGACTACTGCATTAGTGTAAAAAATGGTATAAATATTATTGGTGCACTTGTGAAAGAATATTAGACTCACCAGTTGACGTGTATTGCATGCTTGGCACGATTTGTTTACTTTTGAAGTTTGGTAAAAATCGAACATTTCTGCTACTTTGAGCTCAATTTCAAGGCACCTTTCTTTGTAAAACCAGTCAAAATCATCTCAATTTCTGTAATATGTATTCCATTCTATAAAATGAGACCAAGAAAACTAGAATACAACAATAAATACCATACGAAAATACACTGCAAAGTCGCTGATTTATTAAAAAAAATGGTCAAAGTTCTTTTTTTCTCATTATGCACTGTGTGCTGCAGGATTTTTTTTAGACTGTGCACACTGACCACATAGACCCATTCTTTCATATGAAGGCCTACCAGCTTTCTCCCACTAGATTTGAGGCCGCTAGAATTTATGAGTACTAGTACGTCAAAAACCCCTACGCGTAAAACGTACTAGTACGACGAAAACCCTCAAAGGGTTAATAAATGTATGAAAGAGGGGAAGGTACCTAGGGATTGGCAGAGAGCATGTATAGTCCCTTTATATAAAGGGAAAGGGGACAAAAGAGAATGCAAAAATTATAGAGGAATAAGTTTACTGAGTATACCAGGAAAAGTATACGGTAGGGTTATAATTGAAAGAATTAGAGGTAAGACAGAATGTAGGATTGCGGATGAGCAGGGAGGCTTCAGAGTGGGTAGGGGATGTGTAGATCAAGTGTTTACATTGAAGCATATATGTGAACAGTATTTAGATAAAGGTAGGCAAGTTTTTATTGCATTTATGGATTTAGAAAAGGCATATGATAGAGTGGATAGAGGAGCAATGTGGCAGATGTTGCAAGTATATGGAATAGGTGGTAAGTTACTAAATGCTGTAAAGAGCTTTTATGAGGATAGTGAGGCTCAGGTTAGGGTGTGTAGAAGAGAGGGAGAATACTTCTCGGTAAAAGTAGGTCTTAGACAGGGATGTGTAATGTCACCATAGTTGTTTAATATATTTATAGATGGGGTTGTAAAAGAAGTAAATGCTAGGGTGTTCGGGAGAGGGGTAGGATTAAATTATGAGGAATCAAATTCAAAATGGGAATTGACACAGTTACTTTTTGCTGATGATACTGTGCTTGTGGGAGATTCTAAAGAAAAATTACAAAGGCTAGTGGATGAGTTTGAGAATGTGTGTAAAGGTAGAAAGTTGAAAGTGAACATAGAAAAGAGTAAGGTGATGAGGGTATCAAATGATTTAGATAAAGAAAAATTGGATATCAAATTGGGGAGGAGGAGTATGGAAGAAGTGAATGTTTTCAGATACTTGGGAGTTCACGTGTCGGCGGATGGATTTATGAAGGATGAGGTTAATCATAGAATTGATGAGGGAAAAAAGGTGAGTGGTGCGTTGAGGTATATGTGGAGTCAAAAAACTGTTATCTGTGGAGGCAAAGAAGGGAATGTATGAAAGTATAGTAGTACCAACACTCTTATATGGATGTGAAGCTTGGGTGGTAAATGCAGCAGCGAGGAGACGGTTGGAGGCAGTGGAGATGTCCTGTCTAAGGGCAATGTGTGGTGTAAATATTATGCAGAAAATTCGGAGTGTGGAAATTAGGAGAAGGTGTGGAGTTAATAAAAGGATTAGTCAGAGGGCAGAAGAGGGGTTGTTGAGGTGGTTTGGTCATTTAGAGAGAATGGATCAAAGTAGAATGACATGGAAAGCATATAAATCTATAGGGGAAGGAAGGAGGGGTAGGGGTCGTCCTCGAAAGGGTTGGAAAGAGGGGGTAAAGAAGGTTTTGTGGGCGAGGGGCTTGGATTTCCAGCAAGCGTGCATGAGCGTGTTAGATAGGAGTGAATGGAGACGAATGATACTTGGGACCTGACGATCTGTTGGAGTGTGAGCAGGGTAATATTTAGTGAAGGGATTCAGGGAAACCGGTTATTTTCATATAGTCGGACTTGAGTCCTGGAAATGGGAAGTACAATGCCTGCACTTTAAAGGAGGGGTTTGGGATATTGGCAGTTTGGAGGGATATGTTGTGTATCTTTATACATATATGCTTCTAAACTGTTGTATTCTGAGCACCTCTGCAAAAGCAGTGATAATGTGTGAGTGTGGTAAAAGTGTTGAATGATGATGAATGTATTTTCTTTTTGGGGATTTTCTTTCTTTTTTGGGTCACCCTGCCTCGGTGGGAGACGGCCGACTTGTTGGAAAAAAAAAAAAACTATTAAGAAAAATTTAAAGAAAACTCAGATGAGTGTGTATATATAAACATGTACAAGCATGTGTAGTGTGACCTAAGTAGAAGTAGCAAGATATACCTGTTATCTTGTGTGTTTATGAAGCAGAAACAAGACACCAGCACTACTAACATCATGTAAAATAATTACAGGTTTCCATCTCACACGCATTTGGCAGGACAGTCATACCTCCCTGGGTGGTTGCTGTCTACCAACATTTTTTTTTTTTTTTTTTTTAACAAGTCGGCCATCTCCCACCGAGGCAGGGTGACCCAAAAAGAAAGAAAATCCCCAAAAAGAAAATACTTTCATCATCATTCAACACTTTCACCTCACTCACACATAATCACTGTTTTTGCAGAGGTGCTCAGACCACAACAGTTTAGAAGCATATACGTATAAAGATGCACAACATATCCCTCCAAACTGCTAATATCCCGAATCCCTCCTTTAGAGTGCAGGCATTGTACTTCCCATTTCCAGGACTCAAGTCCGGCTATATAAAAATAACCAGTTTCCCTGAATCCTTTCACTAAATATTACCCTGCTCACACTCCAACAGATCGTCAGGTCCCAAATACCATTCGTCTCCATTCACTCCTATCGAACACACTCATGCACACCTGCTGGAAGTCCAAGCCCCTCGCCCACAAAACCTCCCTTACCCCTTCCTTCCAACCTTTTCGAAGACAACCCCTACCCCGCCTTCCTTCCCCTACAGATTTATATGCTCTCCACGTCATTCTACTTTGATCCATTCTCTCTAAATGACCAAACCATCTCAACAACCCCTCTTCTGCCCTCTGACTAATACTTTTGTTAACTACACACCTTCTCCTAATTTTCGCACTCTGAATTTTCTGCATAATATTTACACCACACATTGCCTTTAGACAGGACATCTCCACTGCCTCCAACCACTTCCTCACTGCTGCATCCACAACCCAAGCCTCACACCCATATAAGAGTGTTGGTACTACTATACTTTCATACATTCCCTTCTTTGCCTTCATAGATAACATTTTTTGTTTACACATATACCTCAATGCACCACTCACCTTTTTTCCCTCATCAATTCTATGATTAACCTCATCCTTCATAAATCCATCCGCTGACACGTCAACTCCCAAGTATCTGAAAGCATTCACTTCTTCCATACTCCTCCTCCCCAATTTGATATCCAATTTTTCTTTATCTAAATCATTTGATACCCTCATCACCTTACTCTTTTCTATGTTCACTTTCAACTTTCTACCTTTACACACATTCCCAAACTCATCCACTAACCTTTGCAATTTTTCTTTAGAATCTCCCATAAACACAGTATCATCAGCAAAAAGCAACTGTGTCAATTCCCATTGTATTTAATCCCCCATAATTTAATCCCACCCCTCTCCTGAACACCCTAGCATTTACTTCTTTTACAACCCCATCTATAAATATATTAAACAACCATGGTGACATTACACATCCCTGTCTAAGACCTACTTTTTCCGGGAAATAGTCTCCCTCTCTTCTACACACCCTAACCTGAGCCTCACTATCCTCATAAAAACTCTTTACAGCATTTAGTAACTTCCCACCTATTCCATATACTTGCAACATCTGCCACATTGCTCCCCTATCCACTCTATCATATGCCTTTTCTAAATCCATAAATGCAATAAAAGCTTCCCTACCTTTATCTAAATACTGTTCACATATATGCTTCAATGTAAACACTTGATCTACACATCCCTTACCCACTCTGAAACCTCCTTGCTCATCCGCAATCCTACATTCTGTCTTACCTCTAATTCTTTCAATTATAACCCTACCGTACACTTTTCCTGGTATACTCAGTAAACTTACTCCTCTATAATTTTTACAATCTCTTTTGTCCCCCTTCCCTTTATATAAAGGGACTATACGTGCTCTCTGCCAATCCCTAGGTACCTTCCCCTCTTTCATACATTTATTAAACAAAAATACCAACCACTCCGACACTATATCCCCCCCTGCTTTTAACATTTCTGTCATGATCCCATCAGTTCCAGCTGCTTTACCCCCTTTCATTCTACGTAATGCCTCACGCACCTCTCCCACACTCACATCCTGTTCTCCTTCACTCCTAATAGATAGTATGCCTCCCTGGCCAGTGCATGAAATTACCACTTCCCTTTCTTCGTCGACATTTAAAAGTTCCTCAAAATATTCTCGTCATCTACCCAAAACCTCCATCTCCCCATCTACTAACTCCCCTACTCTGTTTTTAACTGACAAATCCATTCGTTCTCTAGGCTTTCTTAACTTGTTTAATTCGCTCCAAAATTTTTTCTTATTTTCATTAAAATGATTATCAAATAATAATATACAATCTTAAGTTACTCTTTATCAGGTACAAAAGCCAATATTTCAGTTTGTTTCAAGGCTGCCAAAGTACAAATAACGCACCTTGTTAATGCTACAGTGTGCAGAGAGATTCCATACTGCAGACAAAATAACTTTGAGTGTAGATTCTTTCCGTGCAGAGAGGGCAGCCTGCATCAGAATTGCAACTGCTCCCACATCTCTCAGACTCGCTTTGCTTGCTCCATCTGCTCTCCATGACAGATTGCGCAACACACTCGCAGTTACCTATACATAGAATCCAACACAAAGGCTGCATAAATATTGGGCGGTGGAGAAAATGAAGTTACATCGAGACAAACAAAACAGAAGAAAAGAGGAGTAGGGGTAATGAGGACAGGCAATGAACAATGTTTCTATAAGCAGGGTACTGAGGACAAAAAAAATCTGTAAATGAGATATTAAGGACAAGCAATGCTGAAGTCAGTATGGATGAATTTCTTGGCAACCATAAACGTCACAACAATGGGATTCAGCTAAATACAATACATACTTTAAATTTAACTAAACTACATTTCAAAACTTTGACAGAAGGCTAAAAGTTTATAAAGCAAATAACATTGGTGTAAGCCAAGGTAAATGTATATTATACTAACTTTAATGTAACTTTGCAAGGCCAATGTTAAGGTTTTTTATCAAAAACTAAGATTTTTTTATCAAAACAGATATGTGATACCTAGCATATCCGGCCTGCCATTATCCAAACCTCGTCAATATCCCAACAGGCTCTGGGAAAGGGCAAAATTCTAAAATTATTACTGAAACATCTGAACAGCCGTTTGGATATATCGGTGAAGATTCATGGAGGATGTGATGGTGGTAATTGACGAAAAAGGCTAAGATGTGGGAGCCTTGACCCTGGACAGCCTTAAAAAGTGCAACCTGCGTGCTGTCATTCATAACCTCACCCGGGCCTGGAATGATGTCCCACCATCAATCCTTGCCAATGGCTGGAATCGGCTCCTTCACGGGACTGATCCAGTTATTGATTGCAATGGATTAAGGGCGAAAGATTTCCATCGCCAGTTACTCAAGGATGGGGAAAAAACTACAGAAGACGACGTGCAGGACTGGCTAGAGTGTGACGAACACGGCCCTGGTGTGAAATCTCTGATGGATGGAGAGATTGCAGAATCAGTACTGCACCCGGAACATTCTGAAAGTGACGACAACGACCCAATGCCTCCAAAACCAAGGGCAGGTATCGAAACACTTTTGGAGTATTTGGAGCATCTACTGTCCACAGCCCATTTGAAAAGTTATGGTCCTGTGGTCCGTGAAATCCAGGAGTCTGTTATTTGAGCCCAGAATCTCTGGTTCCACTGCCAGACGATGTTGGAATCGTTTTTTAAACCTATGCCATCACCGATGGTGATATGACTGTATGAATACACATTTTTTCCCCCTCATGTATCCTTAAACTTCGTGTTTCCGAACTGGTCTTGGCCAATATAGTTCAGATATGAGAGGTACTACTGTAGTTTCAGGTTTATACATATGTGATTAACTAAGCTTATATACATACACTACATAACATAACTGAAAACTTTTTATAGAGAAAGCATCCAAACGGAAAGCTAAAAATTTCAGAAAATTGGTCATAAAAAGACACTTTCTGTGCAAGTATTTTTAAATGACATATGCATATCTGGCAGCAGATTGCTTCATTACAGAAATACATATAAGAGTTGTAAATCCCAAATCAATGCAAAAAGGTAGTCTCAAGTTATTGTCCAGAAACAAAGTGATGAAAAAAGGGATAAAAACCATAAGATAACCTTTACTGGGTAAACTGAATAATGCCATACCTGTCTAAGATCTTCACTAGGAGAATGGAGCTGGGATACAAGTGCTCTCATAAATGACCGGAAGGAGCACAAAAGAGCCTTGTTTGTGCCATCACCAAATGTCAAGTTTGTCAGTGCCATTCCTGCATATCTGGATATGATTAATGCTATGTATTAATTTCACTGTAAATGTTCCATCAGTAAATTATCTGATATGAAATTTACCCAAATGAAACAAAATTATAGCATAGTTATGAAATAAGAAAGATGAAGCAAGACAAGGGGTGTTTTGAAAGTGTAAATGAATGAAAGATACTGAAAGGATTTAAGTTTAAAATTCTAAAAAAAACATTCCAAAACATTAAAACTTTTTTTTTTTTTGACTCATTGGCCCTCTCCTGCCGACCACTAAACCCATATAAGTTATACAGCAATGAACACTAGCAATAAAGTACGTACAGTGGACCCCCGGATTCCATAGTCATCGGATTTCATAACATTCAGAAATAATAACGTTTTTTTGTCAAAATATTGGTTCAGTGATCGTCATTTAGCTCAGTAATAGTCATTTGTCCTGAAAGCGTCTGAGCGGTCCAACACACCATTTACAGTCAGTGTGTCATTGTTTATCAGTCAGTGAGCACGATCCCATGCGTTCATACGATACATTTCGTAATATTCCATTCACTTTAGTGCTTGCAATTGCTAAATAAACCATCATGGGCCAAAAGAAAGCTCCTAGTGTCAGCTGTTTGGAAAGAAGGCAATAAACATGATAGAATTCAAGAAAGAACACACCAGCCAGGGTACTTCCCCACACACACCAGCTAGGGCACTTCCCCACACACCAGACGGGGTACTTCCCCACACACACAATTTGATTTGAGTGGGACTTGCACATGAGTGAATAGATTTTTTTTTTTTTTCAACAAGTCGGCTGTCTCCCACCTAGGCAGGATGACCAAAAAGAAAGAAAATCCCCAAAAAGAAAATACTTTTGTCGTCATTCAACACTTTCACCTCACTCATACATAATCACTGTCTTTGCAGAGGCGCCCAGATACAACAGTTTAGAAGCATATACATACAGTGGAACCTCAAAAATCGAACTGCTCCCAACACAACCAATTATGTAAGTGTATTTTTGTAAGTGCTTTTATAAGTGTATTTTTAAGGGTCTGAAATGGACTAATCTAATTTACATTATTCCTGATGGGAATAAATTCATTCGGTAAAGGCACTCGAACAGACTTCTGGACTGAAGAAAGTTCGATATTTGAGGTTCCACTGTAGTATAAAGATATACAGTGAAACCCCGACTTACGATATTAATCCGTTCCAGAGAGCACATCGTAAGATGAAATTACCATAAGTCGAATTAATTTTCCCCCTAAGAAATTATGGAAATCAAATCAATCCGTTCAAGACACCCAAAAGTACGAAAAAAAAAAAAATTTAACACATGAAATATACATTTTCCTACACACAAAAAGAAAGATACATGCACAATATATATTGTGCATGTACTAGTGTACTAAATGAAGAATAAATGACACTTACCTTTATTGAAGATGTGGTGATAAGTGATGAGACACTGTGTCCTGGGAGTGCCTTTTACTCCTGAGTAATGTAGGTCCTGTTTGGCATTTTCTTCCAGAACATGCCTTATCACACTGTGTATGCCACTACAATTCTTAAATCTCTCAAACCAACCTTTGCTGGCCTTAAATTTACCAATATGAGCACTAGTTCCAGGCATTTTTTCCTGTTCACCTGGGTGTTAGTCGACTGGTGTGGGTCGCATCCTGGGGGACAAGATTAAGGATCCCAGTCCTCGATGACACACTGACTTTCTTGGGTTATCCTGGGTGGCTAACCCTCTGGGGCTAATTGTTTCTCGGTATTCTCGATAAGCCCATGGTGACTAATTTAGCAGTTACATGCATTAAAACCTAGGTAGTAGGTTGGTAGACAGCAACCCCCCAGGGAGGTACTACCGTCCCGCCAAGTGAGTGTAAAACGAAAGCCTGTAATTGTTTTAGATGATGGTAGGATTGCTGGTGTCATTTTTCTGTCTCATAAACATGCAAGATTTCAGGTACGTCTTGCTACTTCTACTTACACTTAGATCATACTACACATATATATACATACCCCTCTGGGTTTTCTTCTATTTTCTTTCTAGTTCTTGTTCTTGTTTATTTCCTCTTATCTCCATGGGGAAGTGGAACAGAATTCTTCCTCCATAAGCCATGCATGTCGTAAGAGGCGACTAAAATGCCAGGAGCAAGGGGCTAGTAACCCCTTCTCCTGTATATATTACTAAATGTAAAAGGAGAAACTTTAATTTTTCCTTTTGGGCCACCCCGCCTCGGTGGGATACAGCCGGTGTGTTGAAAGAAGACATGCACAAAAACACTGGAATAATACAAAATTCATCGAATGTATGCATGCAACCGTCCGCCCTGGCTTGTAAACAACGTCACACTAGCTCAGCTGAGGCGCTCAGGCCAGACGGACCAGACAGCCACGTTCGGGAAGAATGATGTAAGTCAAGTTTTTCAACGTAGGTCGGGGTCAAATTTTTACGCTGACAAGCGTCGTAAGTCGGTTTTATCATAGGATGAGGCCATCGTAAGTCGGGGGTCCACTGTATAACATATCCCTCCAAACTGCCAATATCCCAAACCCCTCCTTTAAAGTGCAGGCACTGTACTTCCCATTTCCAGGACTCAAGTCCGGCTATGTAAAAATAACCGGTTTCCCTGAATCCCTTCACTAAATATTACCCTGCTCACACTCCAACAGCTCGTCAGGTCCCAAAAGCCATTCGTCTCGATTTATTCCTATCTAACATGCTCAAGCAAGCTTGCTTGAAGTCCAAGCCCCTCGCCCACAAAACCTCCTTTACCTCCTCCCTTCAACCTTTTCAAGGACGACCCCTACCCCGCCTTCCTTCCCCTACAGATTTATATGCTCTCCATGTCATTCTACTTTGATCCATTTTCTCTAAATGACCAAACCACCTCAACAACCCCTCTGACTAATACTTTTATTAACACCACACCTTCTCCTAATTTCCACACTCCTAATCTCTACATAATATTTACACCACACATTGCCCTTAGACAGGACATCTCCACTGCCTCCAACCGCATCCTTGCTGCAGCATTTACAACCCAAGCTTCACACCCATATAAGAGTGTTGGTACCACTATACTTTCATACATTCCCTTCTTTACTTCCATAGATAATGTTATTTGTCTCCACATATACCTCAACACCACCACTCACCTTTTTTCCTTCATCAATTCTATGGTTAACCTCATCTTTCATAAACCCATCTGCTGACACATCAACTCCCAAATACATACCTGAAAACATTCACTTCTTCCATTCTCCCTCTCTCCAATGTGATATCCAATTTTTCTTTATCTAAATCATTTGATACCCTCATCACCTTACTCTATGTTCACTTTCAACTTTCTACCTTTACACACCCTCCCAAACTCGTCCACCAACCTTTGCAACTTTTCTTTAGAATCTCCCATGAGCACAGTATCATCAGCAAAAAGTAACAGAATTATCAAAGCTTATTGCCTGGGAAGCATTGAAAATTGGGTTGGGCAAATACGATTCTGTTAGTGGGATGGTCTGTGAAGGACCTGCCTAGTAGGAGCCAACAAGTCTGCTGTAGTGTCCCTGCTTTCTTATGTACACCAGCCAGGGTACTCCCCCACACACACCAGCCAGGGCACTTCCCCTCACACAAGCCAGTGTACTTCCCCACATACCAACCAGGGTACTTCCTCACACACCAGCCAGGGTACTTCCCCATACACACGATTTGATTTGATTTGAGTGGGACTTGCGCATGAGTGAATGGAATTATCAAAGCTTATTGCTTGGGAAGCATTGAAAATTGGGTTTGGCAAATACGATTCTGTTAGTGGGATGGTTTCTGAAGGACCTGCCTAGTATGGGCCAACAGGCCTGGTGCAGTGTTCCTACTTTATGGTCTTATGTACACCAGCTGAGGAAATTGCTTCAGAGGAGGAGAAAGAGAGAGGGAAGAAGGAGCCTTCTTCAAAGATTAAGGACATTTGTGCAAAGTGGAGTGAGATACAAACATTTGTGGAGGAACATCACACTAACCCTCTCCCCTCCTCCCATCTTCCATACACCAACAAGAGTCTTCAATAAAGGTGTAATATTATTGTTTTATACTTGATTTCTCATTCTTTTCTGTATGTAAATCTATATTTAATCTATAAAAAAATAATTTTTGTTAATACTTTTGGGTGTCTGGAATGGATCAATTGGATTTACATTATTTCTTATGGGAAAAATGAATTCGGAAATTGTCAGATTTGGGTTTAGTCACTCTAGAGTCTCTAGAATGGATTAATTACGATAACCGGGGATCCACTGTAACCAAATGCATTACAAATACACATTATACAGCATCTATTTATTATATCCTTTACCCTTTAATGGTGGCATACCCCAGAAAATAAATTTCCTGTGCGAGTGGGAAGATTTTGGAAACTTTTTTTTTTAGATTGAAAGAGTGCATTTTAATGAGCCCAAAAAACTAAAATGAGAAGAATCTGATAAAAACTTAATATTTAACCCTTGAACTGTCCAAACGTAGATCTACGTTCGCTCACATAGCGCTCCGAACGTAGATCTACATTTTTTACATAAGAAAGCATGTAAAATTGAACATAGATCTACGTTCAGAGCGCTACGCGAGTGAACGTAGATCTACATTTGGACAGTTTAAAGGTTAATTGTATGCTGAAGTTGGTAAAAAAAATTATAAGTAATAGAAAGTGTCCCATTAACCAAACCCATAAAAGTAATTTCATGCACAACTTAATGCTGTTATTGACTCATACATCAAAAACACTAAGTGTATAAACTACATGGATTAAGTATTCAATTAGTAATATCTGTCATATGCACATTCTAATAACATATTTAGTATCAAAACAATTAATGTAATGAAAACTAAAGTTAAAATGAAGCAAGATGGAAAAACAGGTATCTTACAACAACAGTGAAGAATTTAATAGCTTGCAATATATCATCCCAGGATTGCAATGTAAATCTGCTTTACTTTTATTATTTTTTCATTTTGTGAGATCATTCACAAAAATCACTATTTTCGACAATATTTTTCTCCCTATGGCTGTCTAAGCCACATTCCTTTCTGAAAAGTTTCATGTTAGACTTCAAATGCACTTCATTTTGCTTGTGGAATAAACCTATTTCTTTAATTAGAAAGAGCATGTCTACTGTAAATACTTTAATGTTATAGCTTAATAATAATCCTAACCTTCGTAAAGTTATGCAATACTGATCTGAAGTAGTGGAGCCATGACCATCATGATCTCGCCTAATTAGTTCCGCTATAGCATGAAGTCCACCCAGTGTGCACATAGCATGGCGATGATCCTCATCAAATGAAAGCTTCATAAGAGCTGCCATTGCTGGACATGGATGCCTATCCATGTCATCTTCTAAAAGTGGACCACGACCAGCACTTGTCCGCTCCAGTCGTTCATAAAGGTAGTCTGAGTAGTCACGAATTTGTTCTAATAATCTTAACACTCTGAAATATTATAATATGCAGTAAGCTTATTTTCAAAATATTTGGCAATTACAATGATTAAAGTTTCATATGGGAACTGCTTTTACTTATAAAACTTGTCAATAATACCTGGCTTCCCTTCGTCCTCGTTTGTCATCTGGGTGTGAGTGGACAATGTTATGGAGGGCTTGTGCTGCTCTGAGCCGGGTCTCTCTTGTAGGTGCAACATCACCATCCCCTCCATGAAGCAGCTTGATTTTAAAATAAGTAAGTTGTACTTTCATTGTAGATATTGTAATGTCTTATGATATTAGCACAATCCAGTATTGCAGTCTTACATTAAAAAATTGTATAAATGTTTAATATTCAAGATTTCATTTTATAAAACATGGGTATCATGTCATGAAAGGATATTTATAGTGGAATACTGTACAGCAGAGTATAAAATACAGATTAATAATATGGGAAAAGAGGCAGAGCTAGATACAGTATATATATAATGCACATATTTCATAATATTCTTCATTCCACTAATGACAGGATAATTCTGTAAGGCATGACAAACTACCAGCAGCTGCATTTTGTCTAAAGTCATAATGAAAATGAAGTTGCACTATAAACAAATGAAAAAGCTATATGAAATGACAAACAAGACTAACTTAACTATGAGAACATACCTGTATAAGTAAGGGCAGACAGCCAGACTGTCTCATGGCTACACATGAATCGGGAGATGAAGACATAGCCAGTAGGGTGCGGCTCATATCATCACGATCACCCGAGGAGAACATGGAAAGGAGACCATATACCATCTCCACCTGCCAGCAAAGGAATAATCAGAAACAGCAAAGCAATGCCTGTATGACTCGAGCAAAAGTTTCAATTCATTTCAAGACTTTCAGTAACAAGGAATTCTGAACATATAACTGACACAAAATTCCTAAACATGTATGCATTTGCATTACTGAATACTTCAACTTACTGTTATTGAACAGTGCATTTTTACAGTTCAGAAAAAAATATTCAATGAATTGTCATTCTCAACTCATATGTTTGCTCTGCTGTTAAAGGGTTCATCTCTTGATATTGTCAATAAAAAATGGTATTTTCCACATTTGATATAATGTCTTTTTAAACACTTTAAATTTGTGTTTTTTCATGAAGTAATTTCTCTTTTTTCTCAGGAGCAATTTTTTATCATTTCTGTTTATACCACTTAAATAATAAATAGGAAATTATAAGGAATTAGAAAATTCTTATATAGTATACCTGTATGTTTATACTCAAAGTATTTTTCCTGGTAATTATTAGTCAAATGGTGAATATTAGTGTTTGTTCTATTAAAGGTTCAGTTATGAGAGTTGTGTTCCTTTCATACTTAAATGTACAGGGATTATGGCACCAAATTATTTTAAGAAAAATCTTCATAATTAGAATAAGTTTCACATTCAGGAGAAGTGCTAAACCTGTAGGGATCATACAGTGCAAAGGGAAAGGGAAGCAATCAGGTTCAATCCATGGAAAGGAAGGAAAGGTTCACCTCTTGGATTAAATGCTCCTTACCAGCATATAAGCACATTCTCTGAGGGGTTCTTAAAGTAATGCTTTAAATAAAATGTCAGAAAATTTTTAAGATACTGTATAGCAACTGTTTGCATTATGTTTATAGTGGCATATAATTAACACTTTCCTCAAAATGTGTAGACTAATTAAATAATTTGCTTTATTATACAGTGGAACCCTGGTTTTCACCTGGTTCGATTATCGTACAATTCAGTTTTCGACCACTTTTTTTCAGCAAAATTTTCCCCGTTTTCGTACATCCGCTTGGAAATCGTCCGTACTAGACACGTCCACCTGCCCATGGGACACGGTCACTCATATGTTCATGACTCAGTCTGCCTTTGTTACTCCACGCGTTCATCTGAAACATTTCGTAATAATCCATTGTTTTTTGTGCTTGTGACTAGTAAATAAGCCACCATGGGGCCAAAGAAAGTTCTGAGTGTCAGCCCTTTGGTAAAGAAAGAGAAACATGATAGAATTTAAGAAGGAACTCGTAGAAAAATATGAAAGTGGCGTACATGTGGCTGAGCTCGCCAGGATGTATGGAAAGACTAAATCAACAATCAGTTCCATCCTGGCGAAGAAAAAAGTAATCAAGGAAGCTGCTGATGTGAAAGGGGTAAATGTGCTAGTGAAGCAGAGATCGCAAACAATCAAAGATGTTGAGAAGTTGTTGTTGGTGTGGGTCAACCAAAAACAGTAAGTGAGAGATAGAGTTGGGAAGGCAATAATTTGCGAAAAGGCAAGGTAGTTGCATGCCAATCTCATAAAGAAAATGCCTGGAACAAGTACTGCTGTCAGTGAATTTAAGGCCAGCTAAGGCTGGTTCGACAAATTCAAGAAGCGAAGTGGCACACACAGTGTGGTAAGGCATGGCAAGGCTGCAAGTTCAGACAAACATGGGGCCGAAGAATTCGTTGATGAATTAAAGGAGTACATAGAGGCTGAAGGATTTCTCCCCCAACAAGTCTTCAACTGTGACGAAACAGGCCTCTTTTGGAAGACAATGCCAAAGAGGACCTACATCACACAGGAGGAAAAGGCACTGCCAGGACAAATCCCCACGCTAGTGGGGATTCCAAAGTGAAGCCTTTACTGGTGTATCACTCTGAAAATCCCAGTGTGTTCAAGAAAAACAAGGTCATCAAGAGTAAATTGTGTGTGATGTGGAAGGCTAACAATAAGGCATGGGTCATGAGGCAAATTTTCATTAAGTGGGTCAATGAAGTGTTTGGCTCGAGTGTGAAGAAATCCTTCCTGGAAAATAAATTGCCACTCAAGTGCTTCCTGGTAAGGGACATGGCTCCTGCTCATCCTCCAGACTTGGAAGACCAATTGTTGGGGTAGTTTAGTTTCATCACAGTGAAGTTCTTGCCCCCTAATACCACTCCTCTTATCCACCCCATGGACCAGCAGGTCATTTCAAACTTCAAAAACCTCTACACCAAAGCAATGTTTCAAAGGTGCTTTGAAGTGATCCCAGATAGACACTTGAATTGATCCTAAGAGAGTTCTGGAGGAATCACTTCAATATCCTCAATTGCATATGCCTTTGAGGTGACTTCCAGGATGATTAACTCTTCTTGGAGAAAAATTGTGGCCAGAATGTGTCCTCCAGAAGGATTTTGAAAGGTTTGAGGCTGACACTGATGACCCTGTGCCTGTTGTGGAATCTATTGTCTTTGGGGAAGTCCATGGGATTGGAGGCGAGTGGCCAGGATGTGGAAGAGTTGGTGGACGACCACAGGGAAGAGCTAACCTTCATCTGGAACAGCAACAGACCTTAGCTGAGGAAACTGCTCCAAAGGAGGAGGAAGAGAGAGGGTAGAATGTACCTTCTTCAGCAATTAAGGACATTTGTGCAAAGTGGACTAAGGTGCAAAATTTTGTGGAGAAATATCATCCTAACAAAGCTGTTGCAAGCCACATCAGCAACACATTCAACGACAATACTGTGTCCCATTTTAGGCAAATCTTAAAGAGACGCAAGAAACAGGCCTCTCTGGACAGATTTTTTGTGCGACAGGGGGTCCAATGACTCTCAAGTTGGTCCTAGTGCCAGTAAAAGACAAAGAAGGGGAGTAACTCCAGATAGGGCTTTGATACCTGAAGTCCTTATGAAGGGGGATTACCCTTCCAAACAATAATCTCTCCTCCCTCTTCTCTCCTCGCCGTCTTCCATACACCAACAAGAGTCTTCAATAAAGGTAAAAGTGATGTTAAATGTTCATTTATCCATTTCATTAGTCATTTATATTTATTTCTCATTGTTTTCTGTATGTAAAACTATAGTTATTCTCTATAAAATGTAGTTTTTGTTAATATTTTTGGGTGTCTGTAATGGATTAATTGGATTTACATTATTTCTTATAGGAATTACGTATTACTTCAGTTTTCATACAAATCGGTTTTCGGCCAACCTTCTGGAATGGATTAAAGACGAAAACCGGGGTTCCACTGTATTAGAAAAACTTAGTTTTTTGTGCTAAGGGACTTCATGCCCACATGAATGACACTGAGACACACAGATCTCATTGATGGATCTCTCATTAATGGACTTTGGCAATTAAGGACAAAAAAGCCAGATATCAGTTGGAATCATCGGAAAAAATGGAAAAAAGTTCATAATTCCTGATCTTGTCCATAGTTATGTTGTATATGTGATCACTGATATCAACTGTACTGCTGTTTAAATTATAAATAAAAATACAAGTGATACATAACCATATTTGTCTTGCAATGACTTTCACTTCATTTCATGACCCAATAGTTGAGATTTACTTCTCATTTTAATCACAGTTTATTAATGTTTTATTTATTGCTTTCATTAAAGTATTTTGCAAATGCCATCTCTGTCATCACTGCCACTGCTGTTTGGAACAGGGTGCCTAAGATATTGGCAAAGTTCCCCGTACTACCCTAGACCAGTGTAATAATTGGTTTTTGGGTTATCTCTATATGCAAGACATGTACAATATCATAGACTTCATGACAGCCAAACCAGCATGTAGAATTTTTTACAATTTTCTTTAGATATTCTTTCAAGAGTCTAACACTTAAGAGGTATTTTGAATGCCTGGGGAAAGATTGTAAATGTAGGCACTTGTGGAGGATATCTAGTTCCTAAAGGAAAAAATTAATAAAAAATAAAAACAAATACACAGAAAATCAATAGACTTATATGTATAGTTAAAATACAATTTTCTTGATGACATTTCAGTACAGTATATCTCTCATTCTCCTGTAAAAAACTTGTTTTTTTTTTGTTCCCTCTTCTCCTTTTTTAAAGTAATATATGGTCTCCATTCCTCTATCATAATTTTTTCTTAAATAAATTCATTCAATAATTTATTTTCTATATATCTGCTGTGTTACAGTAGTCATCAATAATACTCTACTGAACAACAAACAAAACTAATAGCTGAATTGAGTAAAAGTTTACTAAAAATAAAAACAAAAATATGAACCTCATGTAAGCAAGTGAAATTAATTATGTGTACCTTGTTGGTAAGGAGTTGCTGAGTACTCTGGGCACGTCTGTTTGTAACACTGGAAGTTGCCATAATCCCCGGTACCTCCTGCCAACAAAACACAAATTTCAATATATGTGATACTTACCTTGAACATTTTTTTATTTCCCAATACCCTGTCTAGCTGTTACCTAACCAGACAGTGTGATCAAAGAAGAAAATACTCTAACTGCCTCTTCAGAAGGAAATTACTCTAACACCATAACCTCTCTACCTCCATTCACAAGAGCATACACTGTATGGCATTTTCAAACTTTAGGCCCTTTAACCAATTTCCCACAGTCCTTTTGCAGATATTACTATTCTTCTTCAAACTAAATGTATGTCAAAACCTACAGACTAACTCACAATGAAGTCTCTATACCATGGCTGAAGCAATTTACTACTAACCCACAAATTGGAGATAAATTCTGAGATGGGTATGGTTTATCCTAGACCAATATCATCCTGAGTTGTTATCACCATGGACCAGTTGCAATGTAATGGTCCAGGATGGAGAAAAATGTTATCTAAAGACTTGTTTCCAATTTGTGGGTTAGTTGTGAGCTTTTTCCATTTTATGAATGCAGCTGCCCTTTCCTCAAATCTAGGTAATGCAAACACCTAATCAACATATTCTCTTTCTTTCCTGAATCTATTTCAGTTTATATAAAGGAACCAAACATATGTATACCTTACAAAATTTTCTTTCATACACACACTGAATGTACATACTAACATTCCCAGTGCTCTGTTTCAACCTACACTTAGCAATCATACATTACCCATACTTCATCTCTTCTCCATTTCCTACTAAGTTCAGCTTTACTCGTTGCCTTCATGCTCAGTTCCTTTACAATCCCTTCCACCACTCTCACTTCCTTTACCAATACTTCCTTCTCACTTGCTTCCTCTACACATATTTCTTTCACACTCACTTCCAGGTCTTCTACAATAATGCTACAGATCTTATTCTCACTCAAACATGGAAGTTCTGACTATTTCAATATATGCAGCTAAGAGTTTCTGATTATATTCCCTCCATATATCAACACCTCCACTGTGTTCAATATTTCATCACTATCAATCATTCTTAGCAGAAAGCTTGGTTCTTATCTCAGTAAAAAAATTACAATCCCTCACCCATTCTTGCATTTAACTTTTCTGTTTTTATCAATATTTAACTAACAGTAGTAAACAGAACAGAAGAACTCTCACGAATATGTTCCTAAAAAAATAGCATGATTGGAATTAGTAATGTTTGATAACGCACCTGATTATTATTTTTGTATGGCATCCCCATGGAAGCCGGACTAGAGTGCCACAGAGCTTTCTCAAAAGGCCATGTGCCCCTTAAGACTGCTTCAATGGCAGGAGGCATTTTTCCCGTGGGAAACTGGTGCTGTTGCAACAAGGTATCAGTGGGAGATTCTAATTCATTAGAATCTTGACTAGTAAGAGGAGGTCTCCCTTTGGTTTGGTCATCTCCCTCACTGGAGTGGAGGGTGTCTGACTGCAATGAGTCCATTTCTCGGATCTCGCTGATATCGTCAGTTGTACCATCTTCATCTTGGAGCTGATGATGAAAACAATGTGTAATAGTATAGAAATTTAACTACTAGAAATATTAAAATTTTGCAATATTATGGAAACATTAAATATAGACTAATGTATTAACAATAAAGTATATCTTGCCATAATAACAAAGCATAAGCTATAATAAATGCAAAGTGATACAGATGAAGAGAGAGAGAGAGAGAGAGAAAGGAAACCAGTGTAGCACCACGTTCCCTAAAAGGAGGTAATTTTCTGCATCAGGAATGGAGACTGGCTAAATGGTTGGCATATCAACAAACCTATCAAATGAGACTCAAACAAATATGATAATTTCAAAGGCATATGCAATCCAGGAAATTTAAGGTAGCCTTCAGGAACCTCATAAGGATTCCTTCATGCTAATACAGCCTCTCTTCACTTAGCGACGTACTCGTTTATCAACGACTCAGACTTACGATGGGCTCTTTGACCAGTATGCACACCTAAATAATGTATATTAGAGCTGATTTCTTCTATTCTTTTCATTACAATATACAGTACACTACTCTTTAACATATCTGGTATATATATAAAAATATACCAGAAATGTTATAAATGTTAGCGACGAATTTGTTTACTGACGTGGTCTTAGGAATGGAACTCTGTCGTTCAGCGAGGAGAGGTTGTATACACCAGTATGGAATCTACTGGTACAATAGGGCTCAAGATGCCAGAAACAAGAAGGCCAATTGATTGAAGTTGATGCGGCAGAACTAGGAGACAAGCAAAACACAAAACGCAAACTGGTGAATACAGGAAAATCCAGAGAATAAAATACAGAGGGTAAATATAAGAGGAACTCATGAACATGAATGGTAGACAATAACATAAGCTGTTCTGTATTTTATCAAATGCAACACTGATTAAGCTTCACTCTGGGTGAAATATAATAAAGGCTTCTCCTGCCATTGTGTGCTGATGATGTGAAACTAATGAGAAAGACAACTAGAGAGGCAGAGAGAATTACCCAGATGACTTGAACAGGTTCTGTTATGTGATGGTAGTCAAGTAGTGGGAATTATGTGATGGAGCTTTGTTGTGGGTATATCATAGGGTTTGTGATATGAAAATGTGACAGGGATTATCTGGTGGGTTATGTGACGAGTGTTATTTGATGAGGATCATGCGGCAGGTTTTATGACGGGTTGTGATGGTGTTATTTGACAGTAGTTGTGATGGGTTATCTGACAGGGATTGCGATGGTGTTATCTGACAGGGGGTTTCATGAGTTACTTGACAGGGGTTATGTAATGATATTATTTGACAGGGGTCATGTGATGGGGTTATTTGACAAGGGTTATATGATGGGGTTATTTGATGGGGGTTATGTGAAGGAGTTATTTGACAGGAGTAATGCAATGGGGTTATGTGATGGGGTAATTTAACAGGGGTTATGTGATGGGGTTATTTGACAGGGGTTATGTGATGGGGTTATTTGACAGGGGTTATGTGATGGGGTTATTTGATGGGGGTTATTTGACAAGGGTTATATGATGGGGTTTTTTGAGACCACGAGTCCTCAGTATTCTTTGGAGAAAGAGCTTAGATCTAGGCGAAATACCAGAGGCCTGAAAGAGTGCAGACATAGCTCCTTTGCATAAGGTAGTAGAGCACTAGCTAAAAATTACAGACCAGTAGCCCTAACTTCTCACATCATAAAAATTTTCGAAAGAGCGATGAGACAGCAGATTACAAAGTTCATGGACCAGCATGACCACTTGAACCAGCATGGTTTTAGAACAGGACAATCATACCTGTCACAGCTGCTGAACCATTATGACAGAATTACGGAGTCATGAGGGGCATTATGGGGAAGGTAGGCATTATGGGGAAGGCATTACAGGGAAGGTAGGCAGATGGATTTTCGGGTTCTTAACACACACAACACAAAAAGTAGTAGTCAACAGGGCAAGATCCAGCATCAGCGAGGTCAAAAGCTCAGTGCCCCAAGACACTGTCCTGGCACCTCTGCTGTTTCTCATCCTCCTAGCAGACATAGATAAAAACACCTGGCACACTTTTGTATCATCATATGCAGATGACATTAAAATAAGCATGAAAGTCCCTACAGTAGAGGACACTGAAAAATTACAGGAAGACATAAGCAGGGTTTTCCAGTGGGCAGTGGAGAACAACATGACGTTCAATGGTCATAAGTTCCAGCTGCTTAGGTATGGAAAGAATGAAGAATTCAGAAGGAACACTATATACAAAACTCAAGAGGGTCACCAAATAGAATGAAAGGAACACGTAAAGGACCTGGGAATAATTATGTCGGCTGACCTTTCTTTTAACCCTTTGAGGGTTTTGGTCGTACTAGTACGTCTTACGAGTAGGGGTTTTTGACGTACTAGTACTCATAAATTCTAGCGGCCTCAAATCTAGTGGGAGAAAGCTGGTAGGCCTTCATATGAAAGAATGGGTCTATGTGGTCAGTGTGCACAGTCTAAAAAAAATCCTGCAGCACACAGTGCATAATGAGAAAAAAAAAAACTTTGACCATTTTTTTTTAATAAATCAGCGACTTAGCAGTGTATTTTCGTATGGTATTTATTGTTGTATTCTAGTTTTCTTGGTCTCATTTTATAGAATGGAAGACATATTACAGAAATTGAGATGATTTTGACTGGTTTTACAATGAAAGGTGCCTTGAAATTGAGCTCAAAGTAGCAGAAATGTTCGATTTTTACCAAACTTCAAAAGTAAACAAATCGTGCCAAGCGTGCAATACACGTCAACTGGTGAGTCTAATATTCTTTCACAAGTGCACCAATAATATTTATACCATTTTTTACACTAATGCAGTAGTCTGCATAACAGTATATCTTATATTTTTTGTGAGAATAAAAATTCAAAGTGGAAAGCAAAAGAATATAAGAGGGGCCTTGAGACGTGACTAATGACTGGAGGAAATGTCATTTTAGTGCCAGGAATGTCTTTCTTGTTTATTCTGGACCCTATTCGGAAATTGGCATCTTTTGAAATTTGTGTGAAATTGGCAAAATTGCTAAATTCTGACCACTGTACTGGATAGTTGAATTTCATAAATGGGTGGTTTCTTGCACCCATTCGATAGAAAAAAATGGAGTTCTAGCGAAATATTCATGTTTTTTGTCGACTAGTACAGTGAAATTGGCAGAAAATGGGGCTCAAAGTGGGCAAAAACGCCGATGCGTAAACATCACCGAGACCGCTAACTTTGCGAGAGCATAATTCCGTAAGTTTTCTATCAAATTTCAAACTTTTGGTGTCTTTATGATCGGGAAAAGATTCTCTATCTTTTCATAAGAGAAAATAATTTTTTTTTTTTTTAAATTTGGCCGACCCTGAGAACGAGTTTCGGAGAGGGCCTGTCGACCCTCAAAGGGTTAAAGACTATAACAAGACAAAGATCACAACAAAAAGGAAGATGACGGGGTGGGTATTGAGAACTTTCAAAACAAGGGAAATAATGCCGATGGTGATACTCTTCAAATCGCTAGTGCTCCCTCACTTAGAATATTGCTCAGTGCTGATAGCCCCGTTCAAAGCAGGAGAAATATCAGAGCTAGAACAAATACAGAGATCGTTTACAACCCACATTGAGTCAGTAAAACACCTAAATTACTGGGAATGCCTTCGAGTCTTGAACATGTACTCACTTAAGCGGATGAGACAGAGATACATGATAATATATACACTGGTCCCTCGATAATTGTCGGGCTCGATAGTCGTCCTTTTTGGAAATCGTCGCGTTATTTTCGTCCAAACATTGGCTTGCAAATGGTCGGTTGACTCGCTAATCGTTGTTCATCCTGGACGTGTACTCGCGGCTCTGAGCCGCCTAGGCCTCCCTTCCCAGCCAGTGTGCCATTGTTTACCAGTGAGCGACGGTCCCCTCACTTGCTCATACAAAATATTTCATAATATTCCATTAATTTTAGTGCTTGCAAGTGCTAAATAAGCTACCATGGCTCCAAAGAAAGCTCCTAGTGCCAAGCCTTTGCTAAAGAAGGTGAGAAATATGATTGAATTTAAGAAAAACATCATTGAACAATATAAAAGTGGCGTATGTGTGGCCGAACTGGCCAGGATGTTTAACAAATCCCGTACAACCATATCTTCCATCGTGGCCAAGAAAAAGGAAATCAAGAAAGCTGTTGTTGCAAAGTGGGTAAATATGCTGACAAAAATGAGATCACCAGTACTCGAAGATGTTGAGAAGTTATTATTTGTGTGGATAAACGAGAAACAATTAGCAGAAGATAGTCTTATGATGTTGATTATTTGTGAAAAGGCTCTGCAGTTGCATGACTATCTGGTAAAGAAACTGCCTGCAACGAGTACTGATATTTGTGAATTTAAGGCCAGCAAAGATTGGTTTGAGAGATTTAAGAACCGTAGTGGCATACACAGTGTGATACGGCATGGTGAGGCTGCCAGTTCGGACAAAATTGCAGCTACAAAATTCATAAGTGAATTCAAGGAGTACATAGAGGCTGAAAGACTGAAACCTGAACAAGTGTTCAATTGTGATGAAACAGGCCTCTTTTGGAAGAAAATGCCAAAGAGGACCTACATTACTCAGGAGGAAAAGGGACTGCCAGGACACAAGCCAAAGAAAGACAGGCTGACGCTCATGTTCTGTGCTAATGCAAGTGGGGATTTCAAAGTGAAGCCATTACTAGTGTACCATTCTGAAAATCCCAGAGTGTTCAGGAAAAACAATGTTATGAAGAGTAAATTGTGTGTGTTTTGGAGATCTAATAATAAGGCATGGGTCATGAGGGAAATTTTCGTTGAGTGGTTCAATGAAGTGTTTGGCCCTAGTGTGAAGAATTACCTCCTGGAAAACAAATTGGATCTCAAGTGCCTAATAGTAATGGATAATGCACCTGCTCATCCTCAAAACTTGGATGACCTAATTCTGCAGGAGTTTGGGTTCATCACAGTAAAGTTCTTGCCCCCAAATACCACTCCTCTCCTCCAGCCCATGGACCAGCAGGTCATTTCAAACTTTAAAAAACTCTACACCAAAGCAATGTTTCAAAGGTGCTTTAATGTGACCTCAGACACTCACTTGACCCTAAGAGATTTTTGGAAAGAACACTTCAGTATCCTCCATTGCCTTATAGGTAAGGCTTGGGAGGGAGTGACTACCAGGACTTTGAACTCTGCTTGGAGAAAATTGTGGTCAGATTGTGTCCACAAGAAGGATTTTGAAGGGTTTGTGGCTGACCCTGATGAGCCTATGTCAGTTGTGAACTCTATTGTGGCATTGGGGAATTCCATGGGGTTGGATGTGAGTTTGGAGGATGTGGAAGACCACAACGAAGAGCTAACCACTGAGGAGCTGCAAGAGTTTCAGCAGGAACAGCAACAGATCGCAGCTCAGAATCTTGCTGTAGAGGAGGAGGAAGAGAGATGGCAGAAGGTGCCTTCTTCAGAAATTAAGGAGATTTTTGAAATGTGGGGTAGGATGGAAAGAGTTATGGAGAAACATCACCCTGAGAAGGATGTTGCAAGCCATATCAGCAATTTGTACAGTGACAGAGTCTTGGCCCATTTTAGGGAAGTTTTAAAGGGATGCCAGAAACAGAGCTCTCTGAACACTTTTTTTGCGAGACAGGACTCCAGTGACTCTGAAGCTGGTCCTAGTGGCATTAAGAAACAGAGAAGAGAAGCAACCCCAGAAAAGGACTTGGTACCCGAGGTGTTGATGGAAGGGGATTCCCCCTCCAAACAGTAACTAATCCCATCTCTCTCCTCCTCCAGTCTTCCATACACTAAGAAGAATCGCCAATAAAGATAAGCGTTATGCTGTTAATGTTTCATTCATCATGTTCCATTGTATTGTTTATGTACTACATCTATATTTCATATAAAAAAAATTTTGTTTTAATACTTCTGGGTGTCAGGAACGGATTAATTGCATTTACATTATTTCTTATGGGGAAAATTGATTCGAAAATCGTCTATTTCGATAATCGTCACACTTCCAGGAACGGATTAACGATGATAAATGAGGGACCACTGTACCTAGAAAGTGCTCGAGGGCCTAGTCCCAAATCTGCACACTGCCATAACAACATACTGGAGTGAGAGATATGGGAGGAAGTGTAAAATAAACCCAGTGAGGAGCAGGGGTGTGGTGGGGACAATAAGGGAACACTGTATCAACATCCGGGGTCCCAGACTATTCAACATCTTACCAGAAGATACCAGAAACACGGCTGGAACAAGTGTAGAAGCCTTCAAGAGGAAACGGACAAGTATCTTCACCAGGTGCCAGATCAACCAGGCTGTGATGGATATGTGGGGCAGCAGGCCTCCAGCAGCAACAGCCTGGTTGACCAGGCAAGCTCCAGACGAGCCTGGCCCATGGCTGGGCTCAGAGAGTAGAGAAACTCTCGAAACTCTTCAAAGATACGGGGTTATGTGATAAGTTATGTGAAGGGGTTATTTGACAGGAGTTATGTGATGGGGTAATTTAACAGGGGTTATGTGACGAGGTTATTTGACGGGTTATGTGATGGGGTTATTTGGTAAGAGTTATGTGATGGGATAATTTGACAGAGGTTATGTGACAGGGTTATTTGACAGGGGTTATGTGATAGGGGTTTAAGGTTGAAGCACTATTTAAATATACTCTATAAATACACATTGTGTGCAATAAAATTCACAATCTATAAAATTCTATAATGTAACATATTACAGTCAAAATCGTGGTTCATTATATAGCATACGTGGTGACATGAAATATTATATTGCATTAAAAGAGAGAAAACTTCACAAAAAGTTTGTACCATATTTACAAGCCCACGTTACATGTGAAACATAAGGGAAGCAGAGATATAACAAAAAAAAAAGCAGTGTTTACCTGATTGGCATTAACGGCGTCCATGATGTCTGATGGGTGTGGCATGGGTGAGGTAGACCTCTGAAGATCTTGGCTGCTGTTGTAGTTGTTACGCAACGTATCCTGCTGGAGCCTCTGGATGGTTTTCTCTATTGTATTGATGGCGTGAAGGCGGTGGTCCCGGCGCCTGACCATTATGGCAGCAGTGCCCAGACGCTGACCCAGAGCCTCCTGTAGTCGGCATACCTCCCCCTCCACGCGCCAACGCTCGCAGCCATCCTGCAACAAAAAAAAAAATGCGTCTTAACACATTTCATGTTTACAGACTAAGAGACTAAGACAGGGGTCGGCAACCCCCGGCCCGCGTGAGGTTTTCGTCCGGCCCGCCAACTTAACATCTGGACACCAATTATCTATGAATGGTTCAGAGAACGGACATGTTGATAAATTAGACACATGTGCAACTCTTGGGTATCTTTATTATCCTCAATAAAGATACCCAAGAGTTGCACATGTGTCTAATTTATCACCAATTACCTAATTAGTATTGAATACAGATGCAGTAGTTCACTTCAAGGTTAAGCAGACCCTGGAAAAGTTACTTCGTATCCTCCCTCCTTAGAGTTTTTCATTTGAGTTTGTTGTCTGGTGGTAAAACAACTGTACAGTAGGTATCTGCCTTCGATAATAATGTTTAATTATTTGTGATAAATTTTGTTAAGTACTATTAGAATTAGGCCAAAATTAGCTTAAAAAAACTAATGGAAACCCTGAGTTCGAGAAATTTTTGTATATTACATTTAATAACAATGACCTCCTCCGAGAGTTGTGGATGAGTGGAACAAACTCCCGAGTACAGTTATAGAGGCCAGAACGTTGTGTAGCTTTAAAAATAGGTTGGATAAATACATGAGTGGATGTGGGTGGGAGTGAGTTGGACCTGATAGCTTGTGCTACCAGGTCGGTTGCCGTGTTCCTCCCTTAAGTCAATGTGACCTGACCTGACTAGGTTGGGTGCATTGGCTTAAGCCGGTAGGAGACTTGGACCTGCCTCACATGGGCCAGTAGGCCTTCTGCAGTGTTCCTTCGTTCTTATGTTCTTATGAGAGACTGCATAGCTGTCTGGCCCTCTCTCTCCAAAACGTTGCCGGCCCCTGGACTAAGACTTGATATCATACTCGAGGTCACTATCAAGTTTGGCCCTAGGTATAAAGTACTTTCAGGTCATGTTATCAGTTTCCAGGTCGGCCATGTTGGGTGCATCTGACAATACACGTTTAGAATTGTGAAGGTTTTACAAGTTATTCTTGATAATTTACAAATAGTTAATGTTTCCAAAACATAAACAACATGGTCTACTATAGAGTTATTGGTTGTCATATCTGAAGTATTACTGACTCCTTAAGTGATAAAACACCATAGTGATGCTTGTGAAAAGTACATTAAACATTATTTTTAATTTACCATGAAAATTCTGAAGCATTAATTTTTTATATATGAAATAAGTCAATACAACATACTTCTGTTTAATAATAAATAATAATTTAATAATAAAGCCAAAAAAAAATACCTTTATCATGCCCAGGAATTTATTGATAATGAACTGGCTTTTTTTCTCTAACCGCTTAGCCGCAGACAAACTAATTAATTGTATGCTTCTAGATCTTTGTAAGTTTTTCAATCTTGGCATGTTTAGAGACTAGATGAAAATACCAAATAGTTAATAATATCCGGATAAGTTATACTGGGAAGTATTCTGACATCTTCTGATAAAACAACTTAGACAATTAATACGGAGCTTCACCACTGTAACTTGACTTCGTATTTTTATTTCTTTTATTTGGTTGAAGACTAGCTTCATTAAGTGTATAAACGCGATATTAATTAATTATAAAATGTCAGTTTAATTGTTTCAATGTTAATTTAATCTTCACTTCAAAAAATATATATTTCACAGTAAAATTGTCTAAATAATTCACTAATTTTGTTTACAAATCGTATACAACCAATGTGGTCATTTTGTTTTTATGAAAACAGATGAACGAACTATATATTATCAAAAATACTTTGTAAAAAAAAAGCTCGCATTATAAACATGTATTATCGGAAGTATTATAACCAACATGGCCGACCCGGACACTGATGACGTCACGTCACCGTGACCTAGGATTTGAGGGGAACAAAGACAGCGGGTGTAAGGAGACTTGCCCATACATTTTGCCATTTCTGTCCGAGTATAGATATATTTAGCAGGAAAAACTATTATAATAACAAAATTATCCAAAAGCAGTTGATACATTTCTTGTTAGCAAGGTCTTATTCTTATACTTAAAAGTGCTCTTCGTTTCCTGTTTATGTCACATTATTTTATATTAAAAAACACGCAACACTAAACACATTTTCTTGTTTTGCACAACTCTTGACAGTAAAAGTTCCTTAATCGGAATTATTTAATTTCTGGTAAAGTATAGAAGTCACACTTCGTGGCGGCTGGAACAATTCACAAGTAACTCTCACTTATGAGAGGAAAAACTGCAGGACGTTTCGGTCCATTGTGGACCATTATCAAACATTACTTTCCATCACCACATCTTCAACTACTATAATTATCATCTACCACCACAAGTACTGCCACCAACCACCATAACCACCACCCACCAAACTTACTCTTCTAGACCACTAAAAAAAATAGGCTATCATTCTAAAAATTCAGACCTTAAAAACGTAGGCAGCCTAAACCATGAAAATTTTCACACACCACCACAACTACCACCACCAAACCACCCAAAGTACCATCAACAACCACTCCAAGTACCACTAAACGCACAGTTTATTGCAAACCACAGCAGCTGCAACAACAATCTCTGGCTGGTCTATACCACTCTGTGAACGGACTCGCACATGATGGTTCATCTTAACAGATGTACTCATACACACATCACTTCAACACTTGCTCCTACATAATGATGCACATAAACATGCAAACACACAATCACACAACTGCTGCAGCATACGGGCGCCTGGCAAACCTACGGATAGCGTTCCGATACCTTAGTAAGGATTCGTTCAAGACTCTATATACCATTTACGTCAGGCCCATACTGGAGTATGCAGCACCAGTTTGGAATCCACACCTAGTCAAGCACGTCAAGAAATTAGAGAAAGTGCAAAGGTTTGCAACAAGACTAGTCCCAGAGCTACGGGGATTGTCCTACGAAGAAAGGTTGAGGGAAATCGGCCTGACGACACTGGAGAACAGGAGGGTCAGGGGAGACATGATAACGACATATAAAATACTGCGCAGAATAGACAAGGTGGACAAAGACGGGATGTTCCAGAGAAGGGACACAGACACAAGAGGTCACAATTGGAAGTTGAAGACTCAGATGAATCAAAGGGATGTTAGGAAGTATTTCTTCAGTCATATAGTAGTCAGGCCGTGGAATAGCCTAGAAAGTGACGTAGTGGAGGCGGGAACCATAGTTTTAAGGCGAGGTATGATAAAGCTCATGGGGCAGGGAGAGAGAGGACCTAGTAGCAATCAGCGAAGAGGCGGGGCCAGGAGCTACGAATCGACCCCTGCAACCACAAATAGGTGAGTACACACACACACACACACACACACTTCCACACCTCCGCCCTTAACCCCCGCGTCTCACTCTCTGCCTGCGACCGAATGTATCCCTTACACACGAGTATCCCCTAACTTTATAAACATCACTACCTCCTCTCCTAACTCCCGAAATGCCACTCGTCCTCCTCAATCTCCATAAACCTCACTTCATCCTTCATTAATTCCACAAATCTCAATCCGTCCTCCCCTAACTCCACAAAATTCACCAAATCCTTCCCTACCTCCACTAACTTTATACCCATCCACCTCCACTGTCACGATCCTCGCCGCCCACTCCACTGCAGTCTCTCTCTTCCTGACATACCTAGATATCCAGCATACTATTTTCTCTTCCACACTATCGTCAGGAATACTGTCCTCCCCTGATGCCTCTCCGCTCGGCGAAGAGTCCCCTTTCCCTCTGACCCATCTATCTGCCTTTCCCCTCTTTCCTCTTCCCTCCAACACAAATAAGACAAAACAGGTTCAGAGCAACTGGAGAAATAAGATCAAACTGGGATAACAGAAGAGCCGTCATTTGGGAGGGAAATAAACTCACACAGTTAAAGAAGATTACCAAAGAATATCCATTACTGTGAGACGTGTCTCCAGATGTATATGTGAGGATAACAGCACCACAGGTTAAGCTCACTAATATGGGAATAGTATTCAAGAACGTTTACAAAAACACGTACGACATATTCTTCCCCTCATATATGTGATCCATTCTTGAGTATAGAGTACCGGTGTGGAACCCTCACCTATTAAAACAAATTTAAACCCTAGAAAGTAGTGTATGCAGGGCAGTCTAAACTGCGGGAAGTAAGCTATGAATGGAAAAAGCTAGTCCTCTTGTTATTGGGAGAACAGAGAGAGCCATAATAATGATATTCAAAATGCTCTGTTGCCTTAGACAGGGCTGACACTGATACTGTTTACTAGTGATGCAACACGTGGTAATTAGATACACAGATGAGCAACAGGCATATTATAAATATTTTTTTCAACATAAGAGTTGGACAAAAAAATGTAAAGGCTTAAAAAATAACACAATGGAAGCTGTGTGGTGGAACACAAAACAAATAAGATAAAAAAAAAGTACACTGTGCACAGCAAATTTTATTTACACACCAAGTGTGGCTCTACTCTGAATGGAACGTCATCTATTATTAAAGGTTTGTTCTGCACATACACGCTAAAAATTAACTTCACATAGGAGTTCAAAAACAGATGACAAGGATACTTTAAGCCAATTATAAGAGACGGAACTAAGAGATATAGCTCAACACCTGCAAACTAAAACAGATAATTACACACAAGTACAACCATCACACAAAGGCACACCGCTGAGCAGCGCGCGCGCACGCGCACACACACACACGCACGCACGCACGCACCCACGCACGCACACACACACACACACACACACACACACACACACACACACACATGTATAGTATGCAAAGTCATGGAGAAGATTATCAGGAGAAAAGTGGTGGAACACCTAGAAAGGAATGATTTCATCAACAGCAGCCAACATGGTTTCAGGGACGGGAAATCTTGTGTCACAAACCTACTGGAGTTCTATGACATGGTGACAGCAGTAAGACAAGAGAGAGAGAGGGGTGGGTGGATTGCATTTTCTTGGACTGCAAGAAGGCGTTTGACACAGTTCCACACAAGAGATTAGTGCAAAAACTGGAGGACCAAGCAGGGATAACAGGGAAGGCACTACAATGGATCAGAGAATACTTGTCAGGAAGACAGCAGCGAGTCATGGTACGTGGCGAGGTGTCAGAGTGGGCAACTGTGACCAGCGGGGTCCCACAGGGGTCAGTCCTAGGACCAGTGCTGTTTCTGGTATTTGTGAACGACATGACGGAAGGAATAGAATCCGAAGTGTCCCTGTTTGCAGATGACGTGAAGTTGATGAGAAGAATTCATTCGATCGAAGACCAGGCAGAACTACAAAGGGATCTGGACAGGCTGCAGACCTGGTCCAGCAATTGGCTACTGGAGTTCAACCCCACCAAGTGCAAAGTCATGAAGATTGGGGAAGGGCAAAGAAGACCGCAGACGGAGTACAGTCTAGGGGGCCAGAGACTACAAACATCATTCAAGGAAAAAGATCTTGGGGTGAGTATAACACCAGGCACATCTCCTGAAGCGCACATCAACCAAATAACTGCTGCAGCATATGGGCGCCTAGCTAACCTCAGAACAGCATTCCGACATCTTAATAAGGAATCGTTCAGGACCCTGTACACCGTGTACGTTAGGCCCATATTGGAGTATGCGGCACCAGTTTGGAACCCACACCTAGCCAAGCACGTAAAGAAACTAGAGAAAGTGCAAAGGTTTGCAACAAGACTAGTCCCAGAGCTAAAATGTATGTCCTACGAGGAGAGGTTAAGGGAAATCAACCTGACGACACTGGAGGACAGGAGAGATAGGGGGGACATGATAACGACATACAAAATACTGAGAGGAATTGACAAGGTAGACAAAGACAGGATGTTCCAGAGATGGGACACAGCAACAAGGGGACACAGTTGGAAGTTGAAGACACAGATGAATCACAGGGATGTTAGGAAGCATTTCTTCAGCCACAGAGTAGTCAGGAAGTGGAATAGTTTGGGAAGCGATGTAGTGGAGGCAGGATCCATACACAGCTTTAAGCAGAGGTATGCTAAAGCTCACGGTTCAGGGAGAGTGACCTAGTAGCGATCAGTGAAGAGGCGGGGCCAGGAGCTTGGACTCGACCCCTGCAACCTCAACTAGGTGAGTACACACACACACACACACGTACGCGCGCACACACACACACACACACACACACACACACACACACACACACACACACACACACACGCACACGTACGCACATACGTACGCACACGTACGCACATACGTACGCACACGTACGCACATACGTACGCACACATGTACACATACACGCGCGCGCACAAACACAAACACACACCTGACGACACTGGAGGACAGGAGAGATAGGGGAGATATGACAACGACATATAAAATACTGAGAGGAACCGACATGGTGGACAGAGACAGGATGTTCCAGAGATGGTACACAGCAACAAGGGGTCACAATTGGAAGTTGAAGACACAGATGAATCACAGGGATGTTAGGAAGTATCTCGTGAGTCACAAAGTTGTCAGGAAATGGAATAGTCCGGGAAGTGATGTAGTAGAGGCAAGATCTATACATAGCTTTAAGAAGAGGTATGATAAAGCTCATGAAGCAGGGAGTGTGATCTAGTAGCGACCAGCGAAGAGGGGAGGGGGACCAGGAGCTGCGACTCGACACCTGCAACTAGATGAGTACACAGACACACAACGTGTAGCCACAATTTCCTAACCTTTTATTGAGTCATCTCTAGCGTAACATTGTACAACAGCGGCCACGTAGTCCTCCAGACCACAAAACCTCTGGACCAAAGTATCATTTGTATCATTTAACTATTTCTTTAATTAGGTACGTGAAGCTGCTCTTCAACTGCCTCGTGTAAAATAAAAGTCAAGAACAGCATCAAACACAGTGTAGAAACTAAACTATAACTGCCACAGATGCATTGAGGACGAACTAGGAAAAACGTTTGGGCAGGAATCAAGGTTGGTTCTCCCAATTCCTCCCCTCAAGTGCACTTATCTCTTTCATAGCTCAAAACTCAGGAAAAACGAAGCTTTATGACTTCTAACTCACCATAATGAGTTAATTACTCTGCTGTTCAGGGAGTAAACATAAACGCACTTCGTTATAATTGTGGCAGCAGGCGGGGTGACAGATATATGTCGTGGGTGAAAGTTTAAGTAAAATAAAGAGCGTGGCTAATTTCTTGCCTGGGAAGACACAAAGGCCGCTTTAAGAAATAAGAGAAGCGAGGAATGTGTGCATTTGGGAATTTACGTTTGTTTTCAGTCCCATGAATATGTCTGTATTTCTGCACATATGATAATGTTACATTTCTACGCACTGGAATTTAATGTTTTTTTTTATTAGCAAAGCAAATTTAAAGTTCCTGAAGCACGCTACCGAATTTTTTCCAGTTTGCTTCATATTGTTTTCCAAATCTGTTTTCCAATTTTGCATAAAAAGATCTAATTTAGTCACCATTCCTTCATCCCTTCCAAATGCAGTTAATCTAAATTAGCCACTCTAGTTAGACATGAGTTTGGTGTGCCGATTCGTCTACTATACGGTAATTATCGAAACCTGCGTTTGCAAGCAATACAAAAAAAAAATATTACTGTCGACAGTTCCTGGTAAACAAAACACTAGCGGGCAATGTGCCAGTCTGTGACGTCACGCGCGCGGTTTTGGCTTCCTTTCCCGTTCTTTTTTGTATGTTTACCACAGTGGCCGCTGCCCATGACGTCATTAGGGTGCTACACACTCCTATTACCGCTGCTATAAAGCATTATAGTCTCCGTGTGCCAACATCGGCAATTTTATCCTCTCTAACTGGAAAATTAATAATCACTCCTCGCTGTCTGTCTCTTGATGGTTCCAGGAGTCATAGCCCCTGCGACCCGACCTCGCCAACCCTCCTGGTTGATAGCCTGATCAGTTAGGTAATTGGTGCTAACAACATGTAGGCTAACGTAAGTATATCACGTGTACACGCACCTGTGTATACCCAGAGCACCAGCACCACGGATCACACGAGATGTACAAGACCTTGGGCGTCATTACAAAAACTGGTCCTTCTGTGCCAGACGCTGGCTTTGATCCACACCAACATAAGTACTCAGCCTCAAAATATCTCCCGGGTGTGAGCGTGGGCGGTACTGAATACGTGGGCGGCACCAAACACATGGACGGCAGGAAACACGTGAGCGGCAATGAACATGTGCGTCCATGGTCACCGCATATCAGTCTGGAAGACCTTGGACTGAGGATACAGACATCTTGAATGCATTACCTTAAAAAAAACACGTGACTACTGGACTTTGGGAAAGGGCAGCATCTACTCAGTTTCACTCAGCGGGGCATACTCTGACACACAACACCTACACTTGACACCTTCCATCGGCCGACCCCTACCACTTAATACCCTCCACCGCCCGATAACTACAACAAGCTAGAGAGATCACTTTCTCAGGCACAAATTAACACCAAGAGCGTCGACCCTGCCAGTATCTAGCTACCACCCCCTCCCTAACCATTACCTGTGTGACGGCGTCTCCCCTCCTCCTCCTCCTCCTCCCTCTCTGTTGATCTGGTCCACCACCCCTCATTACATCCGGGAACGTGTTTATAAACCTGTCTCTCGTATTCCTGGTAGAGTAATTCTTTATACATCCCACCCAAGGGCTATCCGCCCATCACCCTGAAGCTACCTACCCTCCACTCTGGAACTGCTCACTTTTCAACACTCGGGCTTGTGAGACCTCTACCCACTCTACCGGAGGTATCCCAGCGAGTGAGCACGTCCCCTGTATATCCCAGTGCTTAACAAGCTAGGGAATAGCATATGAAGGTACAAATAAAAATGGGAACTATGGCTATAGTTTACTTAATAACATAAAAGGGCTAGAATACAACATCTCCTGATGGAAATTTACACAATATAACAATTGACCTATGAGACTTATTACCAGGGGGAAGGGTAGATGTTATCAGTAACACGGACTAGTACTCACTCTTAATTCACCGACCAGCTGACCCGAGGTTCCCAATGCGTGGTCTACTACACACGCGGCTGTCCAGAGCTCTCGCTCGACGGACCTGTCACCAACAACCTCCTTGCCCCGCTCTTCCCTGGGCTTATATCGTAGTCAAAGTACCCCCCTCCCCAATGTTGTATGTACCACGTGTACGACCTGACGCCTAGGTCTGAGGCGTCAAGAACAAAAGACCTCAGACGTGGGCGTGGCTACAGACGCCTGCCAAGGCAAGGTGTGACCATATAATTGGTCAAATTAGGTCTCCCCAGAGACCTCACAAGCCCAGCTGGACTACATCACAGGCTACCCCTACCTGGAGTCTGCCTGGAGGGCATTCCGCGAATCAACGCCCCCGCGGCCCGGTCCATGACAGGCCTCCTGGTGGATCAGGGCCTGATCAACGAGGCTGTTACTGCTGGCCGCACCTAGTCCAACGTACGAACCACAGCCCGGCTGATCTGGCACTGACTTTAGGTGTCTGTCCAGCTCCCTCTTGAAGGCAACCAGGGGTCTATTGGTAATTCCCCTTGTGGCTGGTGGGAGGCTGTTGAACACTCTTGGGCCCCGGACACTTATGTTTTCTCTTAGTGTACCAGTGGCGCCCCTACTTTTCACTGGGGGTATGTTACATCGCCTGCCAAGTCTGGAGTTATCCCTCTTCCACTCTGGGGACTACCCACCCTCTACATCTTCATTCTGAGGCTACCACCATCCACTACAGTAATCCCTCCTTTCAAGGTGGCATAAAGTGTCCACCTTGACTCATATAAGACATGACAAAGATGTAAAATCAGCAAGATGGCTCATACAGATGAAAAAATACTACATTAATTATAAAAAAAAATACTATTTTAATTGCAAAATGAGGAAAAAATGACACTCTTCAGGTCACTTGTTCTATCTAGGCTGGAATATTGCTGCACACTAACAGCACCTTTCAAGACAGGTGAAATTGCTGACCTAGAAAATGTACAGAGAACCTTCACGGCGCGCATAACGGAGATAAAACACCTCAATTACTGGGAGCGCTTGAGGTTCCTAAACCTGTATTCCCTGGAACGCAGGCGGGAGAGATACATGTTTATATACACCTGGAAAATCCTAGAGGGACTAGTACCGAACTTGCACACGAAAATCACTCACAACGAAAGTAAAAGACTCGGCAGACGATGCAACATCCCTCCAATGAAAAGCAGGGGTGTCACTAGCACGTTAAGAGACAATACAATAAGTGTCAGGGGCCCGAGACTGTTCAACTGCCTCCCAGCATACATAAGGGGATTACCAATAGACCCCTGGCAGTCTTCAAGCTGGCACTGGACAAGCACCTAAAGTCGGTACCTGACCAGCCGGGCTGTGGCTCGTACGTTGGATTGCGTGCAGCCAGCAGTAACAGGCTGGTTGATCAGGCTCTGATCCACCAGGAGGCCTGGTCACAGACCGGGCCGCGGGGGCGTTGACCCCCGGAACTCTCTCCAGGTAAACTCCAGGTAATAATACTGCAAAGCTTATGTTTATGCGTGATGAGATGTAGTTAATGTTGCATCCGTGAAGTATTTAAGAAATTATAGGAAAACTAACTTCTGAAGACGGATACCACGAGCGTAGCTCTGCTAATATAATTACAGACATTACAAATATATAATTACTAAGGTAATTGTAAATAGAATTAAAATATACATTATCACACAAAGCTGAATCTACCACAACATCAATGCATGTGTATACTTCCTATCCTTAACCAGCGTGACGTCAAGCGGCCAAACTTGGAGAGATGGGAGAGGGGCAATCTTTTAAAGTTTGCCCCATCAGGAAGGTATTTCTAGCTCCTGTGGTACCTTTGGCTGGTGTGGGAGAAGCGAAGATAACGAGCACTAATAAAGTTATATAAATACACTAGGTAGGAGGGTTGATCTTGGTAAGCGAGACTGGCAACATGTGTTGAGGGAAGGGAGGTCGGCCACAACACCCGCACACACCTTCCACTTCAGAATTTCATGGTCACGTATTCAACACGGATCATTTTTTTTCCTTCAAGGTATATCAGGGTGTTAGGTAAAATATTTACCTGCTTTTACAGATCTTTGGAATTTGTAATGCGATGATTATGCGGATGTGAACTATGAATTATTTATGATGTTAGAGTACATATCAATTGAAAAACTTCAATGAACAAGGCAATACTAGCTAACCTAAGAACAGCGCTCCTGAAGCTTAATAAAGACTATTAGGACACTGCACATATGTCAGACCCATCCTTGAATATGGGTCACCAGCACTGAACCTGCACCTGATCAAGCAAAGAAACACTAGAAAAGATTCCAATATTCGCATTCGGAACAGAGAGAAATGGGTTATGATGACACTTTAGGGTAACCTAGCACTAAAAGAGAGGAGAACCAGGGTAACGGCGGTATGATCTTGTCAGGAATACTAAGAAATGTTCAGGTAAGTTGACATATTCTTAAGGCATATGTTGACACATGCTTAAGGCATATGTCAACTTACCTACAAGTGGGCCATCTTGCCGAAAGTCCACGGCATTCGCACGATACGTTTCACTATAATCAAAAGTCTATTCTTAGGTTTGCCAGTTTGCACAGGCTATCGAACTCGTGCGGTTGATGTACTCGTCTAGCAATATGTTTGGTGTGGTGTTCTTTCGTCGATAGTTGTCATTTTTCTAGACACTTTTTCTTTGTCTTTTGTCTTTCAGGTTTTCTTAATTAATGGAGTTTCACCTTTCTTTGCTTTCCTAGCTTGTAATTAAGTCAGAAGACTTCACAAGATCCCCTGATTGCATACTGGCTTTCTCTGGCGAAGCAACATTTCTTTAAACGCCACATTTACTTCATCTTGATATTTTTCCATTACTTTGGACAAGATACATGTCACTACAACCAACCTAGGGGGAATGGTATGGTGATACCGACAAGATGTGGAAAAAGACACTTATGTACAGTTCAGGACATTTATTAGAGGAAACGTTTCGCCACGAGTGGCTTCTTCAGTCCTAATACAGAGAAAACTAAGAAAACGTATATATATAGTGGCAGGAGTCAGGCGAGGTGACGCGTAGTAGTAGTAGTAGTAGTAGTAGTAGTAGTAGTAGTAGTAGTAGTAGTAGTAGTAGTAGTAGTAGTAGTAGTAGTAGTAGCAGCAGCAGTAGTAGTAATGGAACTAAGGAGGTGAGGCAAGAGAGGGACCTGCTGGCATCAAGTAACACCAGTTCCCAGGATGGGTAATATCCTCTTGCTTAGTAATTTTGAAATACTGTAACTACCGGATTTTTGCTTTATAGTGTTACTGACAGAAATTAGTGCAGCTTCAATGCATTTTCTCCGTCTTAAGTCGTCTTCTTTAATCACTAGTTTAGCTTCATTGAATTTCATGAGGTGTCCAACATCGTCCCTATGTTGAACACATGCGTTTTTAAGACGGAGAAAATGCATTGAAGCTGCACTAATTTCTGTCAGTAACACTATAAAGCAAAAGTCCGATAGTTACAGTATTTCAAAATTACTAAGCAAGAGGATATTACCCATCCTGGGAACTGGTGCTACATGATGCCAGCAGGTCCCTCTCTTGCCTCACCTCCTTAGTTCCATTACTACTACTACTACTACTACTACTACTACTACTACCACTACTACCACTACTACCACTACCACCACCTCTACCCACGCGTCACCTCACCTGACTCCTGCCACTATATATATACGTTTTCTTAGTTTTCTCTGTATTAGGACTGAAGAAGCCACTTGTGGCGAAACGTTTCCTCTAATAAATGTCCTGAACTGTACATAAGTGTCTTTTTCCACAACCAACTTAGTTCGGTACCTCCTGTCTGTCTCCTTAAATATAGAGACTAAACTAATCAGCTTTCAGCTATAAAACGTCATGTTATAAAACTCATGAAACTTTCCGAGATTAAGTTCACTTAACGAATGGAAAAAAAAATTAAAAAAAAAAATATAAAAAAAATCTTGGAATATTTACTGAAATTACAATAAACTTCAAGTTATACAAGAACTCTATGGACATTTGTTTGGTTGGTGACAATTTTCAATAATTTCGGCCCATAAAAATTTTCGTTATACTAATGAACATGATTTGTGGAACCTGTGTTAAAATTTTAGATACGAATTATTTGAATTACTGCACCTAAGAAAACCATACCACGAGTGGGGATAGAAGCCGCGGCCAGTTGGCCCGGTGGCTAACGCGTCGTTCTGGAGTTTTATGACTCTCTGATTACGGGTTCTATCCCCGCCCTTGTATGATTTGTTTGCATTCGTGTCATTACGATTTCTTGAGTACTGCACCTATTTATTATTAATCTACAATATGTTTTTCATTAACTTTATACTTATTGGTGTAGTTATTTACATTGTTCTGTGAGGGAAAGAGGTGAGTGTACACACGTGATGAATGATGTAGGCTACACATAAGTGTAAATGTTTTTATAGCGTTACACAATGACAAAGTATACCTGTCTGCAATAATATCTGACTTCCCTACCTTCTCCTCATCAATACTACAATATCATGCACAACAATATGTTACCTGTGGAGTGGGAGGTCGTCGTGTTTTGTCGTCCTCGTCACTACTCATCACCGTAACCCCTGAGCCAAGCCGTGGCCGGAAGCGACGGAACTCTTGAACAGGGTCCGGGCATGAGCATGTGGCCCCTGTGAGTGTGCTGGGCTCCGGGGAGGGAAGAGAGGGGACAGTGTCTACCGTCTGCGTCATCAACTCCAGAGGGCTGGGCATCTCTGCTATGAGAGGCTCAATATTCCTGCTCCTCCGGAGTGATCGTCGCAGACGTTGGAAGAATGAAGGTCGTTGCTCCAGAGAGACCTGAGCTGGTAAAGATGCGCGACGAAACCGTCGCCGCTGTAGCGCCGGGGCCAAGCCCACCTGGTAAGGTATACTGGTACCATGCAGGGGGCACAGACCCTTGTCCCTTCCAGCCAAGGACTGCGTGCTTCCATTAGAGCTCAGCCTTTCTCCCTGGACGTGAGACTCTGGGCTTGGTGATGCCTCGGGGTCTCTGCAGAGCTCGGGATCAGAGGTCACACCCGTGTCGGATTCTGTGTCAACAGGAACGTAGACGCCCCGCCGGCGATTTCTATGACGCGGACCTGAGACACATGGTTCCTCGCCGGTGTTCTGTGCACCGTCCTGATTGACAATATCCAGAAGCCTATGTATGAAGACCGCGTCCCTGCTGTTGGCGAGGGCTGTGGGGGAGTCTGTAGGCTCAACCAAGCTTTCCTCCAAGCTGCTGGACTGCTGCAACACAGGAGGCGAGGCAGACACTGAACGACTTCCCAGCTCTAGCCTCGTCTCAGAGACCAAAGTGATAGGCTTCTCCAGAGTAACGATATGTCTTTCGCCGGTGAGGCTGCTGGTACTACTGCAGGTGGCTGTGGACCGCCGCCGGCCATAATATGCAACCGACGAGGGTGAAGAGTGTGAGGAAAATACCGTCAGCGTGGGGCATACCTCCGCTAGAGATACCCGCCTTTCGATTTCCCTCACACGGTCACCTCGAGTGTACAGAGCGTCGGAGTGAAGGTCACCCACCAGGCACTCGTCAGTAATGGTGGCTGCACACCTTGACTTTTTCCTTTTCCTACGGGAAGAGGGGCGCCTCACCCTACCTCCCTCGTTCATCTCTTGCTCCGGGTGATCACTGGGCCTCAGGGGCACATGGTTACAATCCTCATCAGGAATGTCCTCTTTATTAATATGGTAAGTGTACATTTCCTCGGCTATAGTTTTACTGAGCTCGTACTCGTTTTCTTTGGATTCCGATATGGGAGGTTCTATAACAAAATTGACTTGCTCATAGGTGTGGCCTGCAAGGCTGCTATTGAGGCTAGAAATACTCATCTGGTCGCCTTGAATCTGGCGAGGCACTGGTGGTGCTGCCCGGGGAGGGAAAGGTACAACATCCTCTGGAAGAAGGGGCATCAACCTCATGGCCTCAGCCTCCCCCCCACCAGCAGCCACTCCTGGGCAGGCGGGTACTGGCTGTGGTGGTGCTCTCGGCAGCGGCAGGTGAGGATGTGGTGGGTTTCCACAGTCCACATGACGGAGAGGTGACCAGAACCAAGGTAGGGGTGGGGATACTGGCGCACGGACGGGTGTTGTCACAGCGGTTGGGGGTGGCACCTCCTGAGGAGGTGAACCTCCGGAGTGTCTGCTGGTGCGCTTGTCTCGCGGCAACACTAGCTTCAGCAGCAGTGACGCACCTGGAATACTTCCCGTCAAGTCTTTCCAGGTATTTTCTTCGTGGCCCCGTTGGTCACTCCCATGGCTCGCGGGACCCTCGTGATTCTTGTAGGAACCACGCTTGTTATCTGGAGGTATTGTGCAATTACGAAGCTCAAAATGAGAGCCAGGAGGCGTCTGCGTGGCAGTGCTGCTGTGGAGAGTTCCTCGCCGACGTATCCGACGTAGAGTGCTGCCCTCTGACCCCGTACTTCGGCTGGAGCTGTGACGCTTCACATTCGTCACTTTGCTGCTCCCGCCCTTTCGTTCCCTTCTGTCCCAAGAGGAAACGTCTGTCACGTGACGACCACCTTTCCTGGTGTAGGTGTCGGGAATCCGACTATTTTCTTTGTGGTTAGAATCTCTCTTGTGAACATCTGCTAAATCTTCCGGAGGCTGTACTCTGACGAGTGTGATGTCACCAGAATACACCTCTTTAGACAGTGATCCTCTTCGAAAAATTTGTCTGTCGACGGTACTGCCACCTTTATTAATCCTGGGGGTCATGTCGGCAGACAGTCTGCGTTCGACGCCCTCTAGGACGTTGGGACGCGGCTCTTTCAGTATTCTAACGTTCCCGTTCGCATCTCTTGTTTTGTTCTTAGAAAGACCCACGTCCTTCTTCCTGACAGGAACAAGACTGGGAGGGGTTGCTGGTTCCTCACGTGGGCATCCTTTGCCTGGGATACCTCGCTCCTCCGCCGGTAACTCTGTGTTCTTCAGCAGAAGCCACTCCCGGGCCACGACTGTCCGAGGCTCACTTTTACCCCCAGCAGGATGAGACACCTCCATGAAGATGTCTCCTATAGCGTCGTCTCCACCGGCAGCAGCGTCCTTCTTCTTCCTGCCAGACTTACGTTTATTTTTTCCCTTGACGCTGCTGTTGGAATTTGGTCTGTTGGTCTTATCTGGCTTCCTGAGAGCCGCTCCACCTTCTTGGCGGTGGATCATGGCTTGCATTGTCAGCATCTTCACAACTGCGCTAGATCACACCTATCACACACATTGTCACAATTTTCCTCACCCTCAGCACCTTTCATTTTTTTCCTCACACTATATTAAACTACAGTAACACGATACACTCAATCAGTCTTTGGTTATTCAAGGTCAACAAATAATCAGGTACATTACGTGGTTATGTACACAAATTTGTATTGTACACTACCCTAAAAGATACAAAAGTCTGAATTTACACACTTATGTAAGCTATTAAAAACAACAAAAAAAGCAAATTAAATAAGGTGCCACCCAACAGACTTCCACCTGCGTCTTGCAAGACATCAAATTTTCACACCTACATCTTACAACACGTCAAACCTTCACACCTGCGTCTTAAACATTTATCTTTACACATGCGTATCTGTATGACCCCAGTAGGTTTAGCTAGGTTTTGATTATAACAATAACAATACACATGCGTATTAGTTCTAACCTCCACACTTGCGTCATATAAAGACACTTCCAACCTCCACGCCTGCATCTCACATTTTTTGCTCCTGCAAGCAGCACTAGAGGAGGTCAAGAAAGTGTCTTAAGATGATTCACGATTTTGACGTAGATCACTGTGCTAGGGTGGATCACCTCTCTGGAGGGAAGACGAGACACGCTGTGCTAGGCTGACTAAACATTATAACTTGGAAGGGTGTTGGAAAAGTGTCACGCAAGTTCAAAAAACTTTCAAAAAAGGCCAAAGGATACCATTGAGATGAGAAGCGGAGTCATGGAGGGGTGAGAAAAATGGTGATGGTGTTGGCAGTGTATGTCAGGAAGGGGGTGACGGCGGTGCCCTTTGTAACAGGGTGGTAAAGGACACCCGCTCCTGTCACGGTGAACACACACACACACACACACACACACACACGGAAAAGGAAGCTAAATGGAGAGACGCAAAACAATCTAATAACACTAAAAGGGAGAACTAGATATGATCATGGCTGACAAAATACTAGTAGGACTACAGTACAGAGAATAGATGAGGACAAGGAGTGAGATGTGAGGAAGAAAGGTCATCTGAACTGTGATGTCAGCACACTTCTCACAAGACAGGCATTATTCTGAATAAGTCACAGTAAAAACGTTTCTTCTTTTTTGAGTCACCCTACTTTGGTGAGAGTTGGATGGCTTGTCTGGCCTGTCGTTGCTCTGTGACTAAAAAAAATTAGGACAACTCCACACAAGTACTAAGCATAATGTCAGTGAGAGTAACAAAGTATCTGATGACAGCATGTTGTGTGTGTCTTCAGTCTAATGTGGCTCACACACCCCGCCCCTGTACTCGTGCATCAACCTTTCTCAGCAACGCATATTTTTGTCCTGGCTTAACACACTTGGTTGGTACTCACAGAAAAGAGAGGGGGGGGGGGGGAAGGGGGTGCCCTCACGCCGATACTGCACCAGTTACAAGCCTCAACACATCAGAGGTCTTCGCAAAAGTACTCTACCAATCTTAAGGACAGCCATTAGTTACACCTGACTAGTCAAGAGTGCAAATATGAGTCAATACAACATCATACTATGCAAACAAGAGGCCTCATCATTAGGGTAAACTCATACACAGTTTTGGAAGGCCAGAATCCAGATGTCAACCAAGCCAGGAGCTGTCACAACTTCCAGAAACACAAGTCGGTGAGAACAAATCGCTCTAATATGATTTTCGTATCAGAAATAAACGACAAGTCTCATGGGAATTCTAAGATTGACTGCTGGCGGCGACGTAGCAGGTGAGGTCATGGAGGTGAAAGCGCGTGTTATGATTCCTGAGCACCTGAATGTTTTGTACACACTATTGCTCAATATAGAGTCATCAGTAAAAGGATACTAACCCAGTCAAATGCTAACAACAAAATATTTCTTTTTACTGTTACGTATGTTACCTTATAATAATTTTGATCTCAATCAGTACTTCATGCAGAAGTAATCTGACGGCGTTCTTCCCATTTTCGACCTGATGATAGATACATCGGATGAAATACATCGGCTCATCAAACAAAAGGACTCGTCTCGCCTCACTGAAAATCCCAACAGATAAAGAGAATTAACTCTAACCTGGCTGGAGGAGGATAACTATTCAGTCCTCAGAGCTTGCTGTCAGAATGAGGCACCTTACTGTGAGGCAGTGTCGACAACAAGCATAACACCCAGATCTTGGATTTTCAACACAAGTGCGTCTCCAGTAGCTTCTGACCAAACTTTCAGATCAGTCTTAGTTTTGCTATCGTTGCCTCGGCAACAATAGCAAAACTATTAACTGACACTTATCTACATACGTAAAAAAGTGTATACGTAGACAAGTGTCAGTTAATAGAAGACATCCTACCTTTGGCCTTTTTTCGGTAGGAAGCAAAGACAAGAACACTGGCTTCAGGAAGAGTTGGCTTCAAAATGTGGGGATTCCTGGTCAAATATCGACAGGGATGTGATAAATAGTTTATAAAACCCACAAGTTGAGAACGAGACACTTATGCAACATTTGGGAATCTTTATTGAGGAACCGTCACTGGCTGAAGGAAACGTTTCCTCGATAAAGATTCCCAACTGTTGCACATTCATCGACAGGGATATCACAACACGGGAACCTAATTCCACCCTCTAGATCACCAAGATGAGACTGTCACAACAAGCATTCAAGAAAATGCTCATCTATTTGTAGATCATTTTACTGCTACGGTACAAGTCCATGATTCATACACTTATTGTTACATACTATCAATGCACAGTTATTAATAATAATGTGTATGTATTTGTGCGAATGCATAATTATATTTATAGACTTTTATAGATACACAGAAATATCCTGGCTGAACAGGCAATCAACAAGGAAGCAGCCTGATCATAGGCCTGGCTGCCAGGGTTGAAAAACCCTCAAAACAGGTCACAGGTATTTTCACAATCATGTATTTTTTTTCACCACACCTTGTCACTTGTGTGGCGGTGTTTGCTCACTACACCTCACTGCTACACTGGGTGTGCCCACCACACCTTGCCACTACCACTCTGGGTATGATGGTGGGTGCTCACTACACGTGTGCTACCACTTCTTGGCACCTCCTCCTATGTCACTCACAGCTGTCTTGATATAGAAAAACTTGGCTGGTCCTTCGTTCTCCCAGCTGCCTCCACCTGCCTCTGCCCACACATGCGCCCCTACACCGACACCCATACACCCCTACAAACTCTAACTCTGACCCCCCTACTCCCCCCCAAGCACACACATAAAACTCTCTCACGTTAAACAAACACTCCAGCTCCCCTCAGCCCCCAGACGCCCCACAGTCATACCCACATACCCTCTACCTCTCCTCAAGTTAGGTAATACCTTTTCAGCCTCAGGGTGGCCCGGAAGTGAAATGACTTAAGCGAGAAACTAACGGAAGGAACACCGTACACGGACCCGCATGACAGACAACCAGTGAAACAAAATATGCAATTATAATAATAATCTAACAGACAAGCTCCGTTCCCTCGAGGCACAACATTAGCCCAAATTATCTTCACCACTTTATTATCTAGTACGGATACACACACAAATCATAGCACTGTAATATACTTCGTAGAAAATATGAGAATTTGATAAAGAGTAACATCCAAAGACACAGTGAACCTCCGATGTTAACAAAGTTTTCTTGCAAAGGGCTACAGAAAATAATAATATAATCACTGGGGACGTATTTCAGCTCACACAAGTCGCTCCTGCCTCTCACAACTACTGGATCACTATGACATGGCCTTGGATGCACTGGAAGAAAATCAGAATGCAGATGTAATATACACAGACTTTGCAAAAGCATTTGACAAATGCGATCATGGCGTAATAGCCCATAAAATACGTGCTAAATGAATAACTGGGAAAGTGGGGAGATGGATTTTCAACTTCCTAACAAATCGAACACAAAGAGTAGTGGTCAACAGAGTTAAATCGGAGGCTGCCATAGTGAAGAGCTCTGTTCCACAAGGCACAGTACTCGCCCCCATCTTATTCCTTATCCTCATATCAGACATAAACAGAGATATACACCACAGCACCGTATCATCCTTTGCGGATGATACTAGGATCTGCATGAGGCTGTCATCTGCTGAGGACGCGGTTAATCTCCAAGAAGATATAAACAAAGTTTTCCAATGGGCAACGGTAAACAATATGATGTTCAATGAGGACAAATTCCAACTACTCCGTTATGGAAAACTGGAGGAGATACCTGGAGTTTACCTGGAGAGAGTTCCGGGGGTCAACGCCCCCGCGGCCGGGTCTGTGACCAGGCCTCGAACAGAGTATACTACTGACTCCGGCCATACAATAGAGCGGAAAACTAATGTAAGGGACCTGGGAGTAGTAATGTCTGAGGATCTCACTTTCAAGGATCACAACAGTGCCACGATCGCACGTGCAAAGAAAATGATAGGATGGATAATGAGAACGTTCAAAACGAGAGATGCCAAGCCCATGATGATCCTTTTCAAATCACTTGTTCTCTCTAGGCTGGAATACTGCTGTACATTAACCTCTCCATTCAAAGCAGGTGAAATCGCAGATCTAGAGAGTGTACAGAGATCCTTCACTGCACGTATAAGTTCTGTCAAGCACCTTAACTACTGGGAACGCTTGGAAGCACTTGACTTGTACTCGTTGGAACGCAGGAGGGAGAGATACATCATAATCTACACTTGGAAAATCTTGGAAGGAATAGTCCCAAATCTGCACACAGAAATCACTCCCTACGAAAGTAAAAGACTGGGCAGGCGATGCAAAATGCCCCCAATAAAAAGTAGGGGCGCCATTGGTACACTAAGGGAAAACACCATAAGTGTCCGGGGCCCAAAACTGTTCAACAGCCTCCCATCAAGCATTAGGGGAATTGTCAATAAACCCCTGGCTGCCTTCAAGAGAGAGCTGGACAGATACTTAAAGTCAGTGCCGGATCAGCCGGGCTGTGGCTCGTACGTCGGACTGCGTGCGGCCAGCAGTAACAGCCTAGTTGATCAGGCCCTGATCCATCGGGAGGCCTGGTCATGGACCGGGCCGCGGGGGCGTTGATCCCCAGAATAACCTCCAGGTAACCTCCAGGTCTTGAAAAATTGTAGAAATACTCCTAAAAGTTTCTAAAGACGCTTCATAATGCTGCACAGTGACTACCGTTTTTTTATGACACATGAAACTGCAAGTCTGTTGAATGTATAAACATATATGTGAATACAAATAGAAATCGCGTCTCGTTCGCGCTTAGCAGACGGGTGATCAAGTCTCCACCACGTCTTGCGCTGAATGACCCACGTGGGTTTAGCGCTTAACATGAATTAAATGTAGAATGTACAGAAATCTTTTGTTCCCATGAATTCAAATGGATAAATTATTGTGAATGCTCAAGTCACTCCCTGGTACAAAAATAAGTATATATATCGTAATTTATACTCGGAAAACACTGGAGGGACAGATTCCAAATTTGTACACTGAAATTACCCCTGACGAGTAGAAGGCATAACAAACGGTTCAAAAATATTCTCAGTGAAGAGCAAAGATCCATTAAGTATATATAGAGACAATTCAATAAACAAAGTGCCCGAGGCATTGTTAAACACTTCAGATATATAAGGAATTACCAAGAGACTGCCGACTCTCATTAGGACGGGAACTTGACAATTTTCTCCAGCCGGGTGACGCTTATGATGCATGATGTGGAGCCATCAAAAACAGCCTGACTGAGCAGGCCATCAGCCAGAAGGGCTGTTCCGTGAGCAGCGTGCGGGGGCGATGCTTCCCAACAAGATTAACAGGTTGTCAGAGAAGGTTAAACAGGGTAACAGAGTGAATGGTGAACGAGAAATCAAGTGGCAGTAAAGGATATAGTGGCAAAAAAAAAAATATTTCTGGTTGGCACCTCTCAAGATACCTCCATCTCTTCCTCCCTCCTTCCCTCCATTCATCCTTCCTTCCCTCCCTCTTGTACACACATTTCCTTAGCTTCCACCCTCCCTGTATGCCGCTTCCTCCTTGTATTCCACGAGAGCAGGGAGGAGGAGGAGGAAGAGGGAAGTAGAGAGAGGAGAAAACGGGTAAGAATGAAGTTCACAGTGACAGAAACACGAAGGATATGGAAGTAGATGAGTGGTGCTGGAGAGGGAGAAGAGGAAGGCAGGAAAGGGGAGGGGACAGGAGCAGGGAAAACAGTGTGGACTAAGGCCAAGGTCACCAGAAGTGCCAATAACACGAGAGGAAGAACAGGAAGTGCTTGGGGGGGGGGAGTTGGTGGTAAGGAAAGAAAAGGAGAAACAGGAGGTGGGGGAGGAGGAATAACGGGGACAGTTATGCCTGTAGTCTTCTTGAAGATTTCAACATTTTATTCCTCGCAGTACTTTTGCTGTTTGAACGTTGAAACGTCTGACCATGTGAACAGTTTTCATAACTTCAGTAAGTTGGTGATTGTGCAGACAAGGTACCTGGGAACTGTGTATTTTCCATGAGTACATACACTGATATATCTTTTCCCCCATTTTAGAGTACACTGCGAGAGCTCCGAGGCAGTGCTGATACTTTGAAAGTTTTACCTATAGTCTATATGAGCAACAATTGTTTTTACTACATACAGATGGGGTGCGCCTCAGAGAAACATCTTTCCTTGGGGCTATACATGCACACATACAAAACAACCACAGAGGAGTTGGGTGATAGCTCCAGGCTTTTCGTGTTGCAATCAACACAGCAGGAGTTTGCAATGTTGCAGCTATGTGTAGGAAGTCCATGTAGATCCTTAGCCTTGGCTTCATTGTATTATCTAAATGTTGTTTTAACTGACATTAATATTGCTGGATATTCTTCCTGTTCCTTCCGTTATATGGCCAGATGTGACCATGTTTTATATCCTGTACTCGTTTTGAGTTTTCCTAGAGTTTTCTAGAGAGAGAGAGAGAGAGATGAATGGGAGGGTGTTGGCACCTGGAGAAGAAGTTGATATCCTTGGGGTGAAATCTGACTCCAAACTAACCATGAAGAACCATGTTGTAAATCTTGCAAACAAGGCAGCCAGGAAGCTTACAGCACTTCGCCGTATCTCGCATCTACTTGACAGTAGGGGTTGCAAGATTCTGTACGAGGCACAAGTACGCTCGCACCTTGAGTATGCTCCACTTTCTTGGTTTGCCTGCCCCCCCTCTCATCTGCGACTGCTTGACAGAGTAGAGAGCAGAGCAAGACATCTCATCTCTCGCCTGGACCCATCTTAGATAGACCTGTCATTTCAGCAGAGCCTTCAACATAGGTGGGATGTGGGTGGCCTTACTGTTATGTACAAGGCCAATATTGTCAAAGTACCACACTTGGATCCACTTCGAGGACAGCGTGAAACAAGCTTTTATGCCACAAGACGGGCAGAAAGCAGCAAATTCACTCTGGCTGTACCCTTCTCCAGAACTTCACTCCATCTGAGATCATATATACCCAGGATGACTCGAGTATGGAACACATTCGTACAGCATAATGACGTCAACGAGATAAAGTCAGTTGATCAAATGAAAATGCTGGCCCACAGAAGGCTCCAACTTCATCCTGTTCCCTACTTGTCTCATAACAATAAAAATGCTTTCCAATGAGCTCATGTAGGTAACAGCTCTTAGCTTGCCAATAAAGTTAGGAATCCTTAACCTGTAAATAGCTTGTCAATAAAGCTAGGGATCCTTAACCTTGTCAAATCCTGTGTAAAAAGAAAAGAGAGAGAGAGAGAGAGAGAGAGAGAGAGAGAGAGAGAGAGAGAGAGAGAGAGAGAGAGAGAGAGAATTAAACTTGCTTCCCTGCATATGTATAACAAAAGCAGCAAGATCCGTGAACAAGAATTAACATTAGACATGATACCACAGACGTGACATGAGGTGAGCAGTTGTGACGTGAGCGTGAGAGCCAGAGGGAGGGGGGAGAGGAAGAGGGGAAGGAGATGACTCACATGTGTTCGTGAGTATAACACAGTGGGGGGTTCTTCCGCAGCTCTATTGTAAAGCACTACAGTACACGCACGCTCAAGCTCCACGTTCGTCCGTTCGTTCTCTCTCTCTCTCTCTCCAGTGATCAGTTCCTCAGCCTTCTACCAAGGCCGAGGGACTGATCACTATTTGTTATAATCGCCTATATACCCACACACATACACACACATACACATACACACACACACACACACACACACACACACACACACACACACACACACACACACACACACACACACACACACACTACCACCACCAATTACGTGAAGGCCAAGGCAATAAGACAATATTCGGAAGCTCCACCATTAACTTCAGAGACATTTACTGAAGTAGGAAGTAGAGAGAGAGAAAAAAAGAGATATACAACAGAGGGGAGAAGTGGCAAAGAGAGAGGAGAGAAATAGCAGATGGAAGGGAAGACAGCAAATATTAGTCAGATAAATGAGTACTGTGCAGGAGCTTGCATGAGGTGTTGCAGGAATGTAAAACAATGTTGCACTGCTTGAACAAGGAATAAAAACGGGAGCAAGAAAACGTTCTGGGACAGAAGATAGGGAAGCAATAAGAAGAAACACAGGTGCAGAGACACCTGAGACATTAGTGAAATACATGACAGCAGCAAAGAAGATTGGCAAACAAAGCATGATCCTTAAGAGGCACCTAAGTTCTCCCGTCTTCTAATATCTTCATTTTTCCACTATAATCTACCTTGTCCATAATTATGGACTAGATAGATTATAGTGGAAAAATGAACATGTTATTAGAAGACGGGGAACTTACGTGCCCCTTAAGGCAAGAGATAAATAGTAAAGATGGAGGAAAGAACGATGGAGAAAAATGGAAGACCAAAATATGTACCGCATATAAGAACACCGACGTAGTCGGAGGCGAACAATATAAACTAGAGGAAACAGGACAGTGCAGAGTTCCGATCATGGTGAGATACAACCTTGACGTGCAAAATGTACTCGAGGACATCAACAGGGTGGAGTAGAAAAATTCTCGAAACACGTCACAGGTAAAAATTACTATGAGGGCCAGTAAAGACAAGTAACAGACACTTGTCGAGGATCTCTCCCGTTGACATAAGGCAATAAACAATGAGTTTAATAAATGAATTAATGCACCAGCCAAAAACAATGGTGTGGGGTGGAGAGGGGGGAGGGGGTGGAGAGGTCGAACTGCATGGTGCGGTGGAGAGGGGAGAGGGTGGTCAAGACATCGGGGTGCTAGGAGGGAGAGGGGGTTACAAAAAGGTGGATAGCTGGAAGAGGTTAGAGAATGGGTAGAGGAGGAGTTAGATGGGTGGAGTAAAGGTAGGTTTACAGAGGGAAGGAGTTAAATGGGTGGGAGTCAGGGTAGGGTTAAAGAGGGAAGAGGTCCAGATGTATGAAGCAAGTAGTGGTGGGAAACGGGGGTGCCACCACCCTGGAGCCTGGTCCAGGTAAACTACAGGTAAGACACCATGGAGCCTCACGCTCGGGCAGCTGCTCTCACGTCTAGACTCAGCTCCGTCGGTCACAATCGACCAGCTGACTGCAGCATGCACACAACACGCAAACCACCAGCAACGATGCAGAAGGATTTGTAACAATTTATATTATGCGCAGATGTGCATGAACGGGGCAGGGGATGTAGATAAGAAAGAGGGAAGAGAAAGAAAATGAGGAACGGAATAAAGAGAAGCAAGTGGAGTAGTGTTAGAGACAGAGAAGGGAGAAAGAGGGCGCAGAAGAGATGGAAAGGAGTTTCTTCCTCTCCTTTATGTCAATCCTGTAAAAAGTGGCACCAGATCTTAAGAATACACAAAAGCCTAGGAACTAGGCCGTAAATTGGTTGACATGAGTACATTCTGAAATACTGTATACAACAGGAATTTCCAAATATCTCATCTTTTAGAAATGTGCCTTATCTATGCGAATACACGCTCCACAAATTATATGTAAATATGCAGGCCTATATATGCATATACATAGGCCTACATATTTACAATGTGTGTGTGTGTGTGTGTTTTCCCACCTAGTTGTGGTTGCAGCGGTCGAGTGACAGCTCCTGGCCCCGCCTCTTCACTGGTCGCTACTGCTTCACTCTTCTTGCTCCATGAGCTTTATCATACCTCTTCTTAAAGTTATGTATGGATTCTGCCTCCACTACATCACTTCCCAGACTATTCCACTTCCTGACAACTCTGTGACTGAAGAAATACTTCCTAACATCCCTGTGATTCATCTGAATCTTCAACTTTCAACTGTGACCCCTTGTTGCTGTGTCCCATCTCTGGTCCTGTCTATCTATCCACCCTGTCAGTTCCTCTCAGTATTTTATATGTTATCAATACCCCTTATCTCTCCTGTTCTCCAGTGTCATCAGGTCAATTTCCCTTAACCTTTCCTCGTAGGACATTCCCTTTAGCTCCGGGACCAGTCTTGTTGCAAACCTTTGCACTTTCTCTAATTTCCTTACGTGCTTGGCTAGTTGTAGGCTCCAAACTGGTGCTGCATACTCCAATATAGGTCTAACGTACACGGTGTACAGGGTCCTGAAGGATTCTTTATTGAGATGTCGGAATGTTATTCTTAGGTTTGCTAGGCGCCCGTATGCTGCAGCAGTTATTTGGTTGATGTGCGCCTCAGGAGATGTGCCCGGTGTTATGCTCACCCCAAGATCCTTTTCCTTGAGTGAGGTTTGTAGTCTCTGACCCCTTAGACTGCACTCCGTCTGCAGTCTTCTTTGCCCTTCCCCAATCTTCATGACTTTGCACCTGGTGGGGCTGAACTCCAGGAGCCAGTTTCTGGACCAGACCTGCAGCCTGTTCAGATCCTTTTGCAGTTCTTCGTAGTCATCGTCCGATTGAATTCTTCTCATCAACTTCATATCATCTGCAAAGAGGGACACTCCTGAGTGTATTCCTTTCGTCATGTCGTTCACATATATCAGAAACAGCACTGGGCCTAGGACTGACCCCTGAGGAATCTCGCTCGTCACAGGCGCCCACCCTGACACCTCGTCGCGTACCATGACTCGCTGTTGCTTCTCGACAGGTATTCTCTGATCCATTGCAGTGTCTTCTCTGTTATCCCTGCTTGGCCCTTGTGTGTGTGTGTGTGTGTGTGTGTGTGTGTGTGTGTGTGTGTGTGTGTGTGTGTGTGTGTGTGTGTGTGTGTGTGTGTGTGTGTGTGTGTGTGTGCGCGTGCGTGTGTGTAATGTATTTATGTATATATATACATACATGCATGTCGTGCCGAATAGGTAAAACTGGTCAATTAGCAAGAACTCATTTAAAATTAAGTCCTTTCTAAAATTTTCTCTTATACATCTAAAGATATATTTTTTTGTTTATGTTTAAACAAAAATTAATGATTTTGTACCAAAAGAACCTTAAGAAACTTGCCTAACCTTATTATAACAAGCTCAATTTAATTTAGCCTAATCCAACAAAATAAATTTACACAAGTTTACAATAATTTAATAATAAACAATGAAATATATTTTTTTCGTTAGATTCAGAATGATTTTTGCGAAATTATTGCATACACAAATTTTCCCTTGCCCTATTCCGCAAGAAGTGCGTTGCTATTTAAGCAACGCATATAATATATATATATATATATATATATATATATATATATATATATATATATATATATATATATATATATGTATATATATATATATATATGCAAAACAAACACTGTGAAAGAATAGAGAAGTTCCAAGCGCTTTCGTGACTCTTCATATTATCAAGGAACAATGAAAGTAGAGCATCAAAGGAAGGTATATAAGGGGTCTAGCCCACATATATACCTTCTTTGATGCTCTACTTTCATTGTTCCTTGATAATGTGAGTAGTCACGAAAGCGCTTGGAACTTCTCTATTCTTTCACAGTGGTTGTTTTGCATATTCTGAAATCACCTGTTTAGTGTGATCTTATTGCGCATATATATATATATATATATATATATATATATATATATATATATATATATATATATGCAAAACCACTGTGAAAGAATAGTGAAATTCCAAGCGCTTTCGTGGCTTATCACATTATCAAGGAACTATAGAAGTAATACATCAAAGGAAGGCATATAAAGGGTCTAGACCACACCTCACCATCACATCCCACAACAAAGCAACAACTGACGCGCGACGACACCCGACTCATAAGGAAGAACACTGCAGCAGGCCCGCTGGCCCAACTAGACAGGTCCTTCACGACATCCCACTAACAAAATATTCTATCCCACTAACAAAATATTTTGTTAGTGGGATGTCGCAAAGGACCTGTCTAGTTGGGTCAGCGGGCCTGCTGCAGTATTCCTCCTTTCTTATGAGTCGGGTGTCGTCGCGCGTCAGGTGTTACTTTGTTGTGGGATGTGATGGTGTGGTCTAGACCTTTTATATGCCTTCTTCTGATGTATTACTTTTATAGTTCCTTGACAATGTGAGATGTCACGAAAGTGCTTAGAATTTCACTATTCTTTCACAGTGGCTGTTTTGCATATTCTTAAATCACCTGTTTACTGTGATCTTATTGTATATATATATATATATATATATATATATATATATATATAAATATATATATATATATATATATATATATATATATATATATATATGTATATATATATATGTATATATATATATATATATGCAAAACAACCACTGTGAAAGAATAGAGAAGTTCCAAGCGCTTTCGTGACTACTCACATTATCAAGGAACAATGAAAGTAAAGCATCAAAGGAAGGTATATAAAGGGGTAGCCCACACCTCGCTATCAGATCCCACAACAACGAAACACCTGACGCGAGACAGCAGGCCCGCCGGCCGAACTAGACAGGTCCTTCATACAACCCACCAACAAACTATTCTACCCAAGAAATAAGAAATTTAAAAAATTATTATTTGTCCAATGTATTATTAAATTCTTCCCAAATTCTATTAATTATAAATGGATCTAATTTATATAAACCAAAGGAAATATTCATATTATTGTCAAAACTGCTTTTTATGAAACAAGATTCAATTATATTCCTCTCGACCATGGACTTGCTTGATACTACTTTCTCAACTTTTTGAAAATCAATTGGATGGTTAAAATATCTTACATGAATAAATAGAGCATTGGAATCTTGTCCAGTTCTAATGCTATATTTATGTTGTTTTAATCTTAGTTCGGGATTTTTACCAGTTTGACCGTAATAAACTTCATCACAAATTTTACAAGGAATCTTAGACACATCCATCAGCATTTTGGGGGGAATTCTTTATCAAAAGTTTTTTTTACTGTATCAAGATTTTTTAATACAACTTTAACATTAAAAGTCTTAAGAAGAGAAGGCATATCAACCAAGTTTTCATGGTAAGGGAGAACCAACATATTTTTAGTTGAATAAGGCTGGCTGTTCCTTTTTGGATTGTATAAAGTATTTCTAGCAACTTTAAAAGATTTATCAATTACATTTCTTGGGTATTTCAAATCATTACCTATTTCATAAATTTTGGATATTTCCTCATCTATGAACTCTGGACTACAAATTCGTAAAGCTCTCAAAAACATTGATGAAAAAACAGACAGTTTAACTCTGTCTTGATGGGAAGAATAATAGTGGACATAGGAACAGTTATTTGTAGGTTTTCTGTAAATTTTAAATTTGAATTCATTAGTACCCTTAATAATTAAAACATCTAGAAAAGGCAATGAGTTATTTTCTTGAAATTCAACAGTAAAATTTATAGAATGGGCTAAGCTATCTTTTAGGAGTGAAGAAGAGCAGAATGTAAGTGTGGTGGAGGTACGTGAGGCATTACGTAGAATGAAAGGGGGTAAAGCAGCTGGAACTGATGGGATCATGACAGAAATGTTAAAAGCAGGGGGGGATATAGTGTTGGAGTGGTTGGTACTTTTGTTTAATAAATGTATGAAAGAGGGGAAGGTACCTAGGGATTGGCGGAGAGCATGTATAGTCCCTTTATATAAAGGGAAAGGGGACAAAAGAGATTGTAAAAATTATAGAGGAATAAGTTTACTGAGTATACCAGGAAAAGTATACGGTAGAGTTATAATTGAAAGAATTAGAGGTAAGACAGAATGTAGAATTGCAGATGAGCAAGGAGGCTTCAGAGTGGGTAGGGGATGTGTAGATCAAGTGTTTACATTGAAGCATATATGTGAACAGTATTTAGATAAAGGTAGGGAAGTTTTTATTGCATTTATGGATTTAGAAAAGGCATATGATAGAGTGGATAGAGGAGCAATGTGGCAGATGTTGCAAGTATATGGAAAAGGTGGTAAGTTACTAAATGCTGTAAAGAGCTTTTATGAGGATAGTGAGGCTCAGGTTAGGGTGTGTAGAAGAGAGGGAGAATACTTCCCGGTAAAAGTAGGTCTTAGACAGGGATGTGTAATGTCACCATGGTTGTTTAATATATTTATAGATGGGGTTGTAAAAGAAGTAAATGCTAGGGTGTTCGGGAGAGGGGTGGGATTAAATTATGGGGAATCAAATTCAAAATGGGAATTGACACAGTTACTTTTTGCTGATGATACTGTGCTTATGGGAGATTCTAAAGAAAAATTGCAAAGGTTAGTGGATGAGTTTGAGAATGTGTGTAAAGGTAGAAAGTTGAAAGTGAACATAGAAAAGAGTAAGGTGATGAGGGTATCAAATGATTTAGATAAAGAAAAATTGGATATCAAATTGGGGAGGAAGAGTATGGAAGAAGTGAATGTTTTCAGATACTTGGGAGTTGACGTGCCGGCGGATGGATTTATGAAGGATGAGCCATACCCCCGGCCGGGATTGAACCCGCGGTCATAAAGTCTCAAAACTCCAGCCCATCGCGGGTTCAATCCCGGCCTGGGGTATGGTTTATTTGCAATCGTGTCATTACGATTTCTTAAGTCATGAAGGATGAGGTTAATCATAGAATTGATGAGGGAAAAAAGGTGAGTGGTGCGTTGAGGTACATGTGGAGTCAAAAAACGTTATCTATGGAGGCAAAGAAGGGAATGTATGAAAGTATAGTAGTACCAACACTCTTATATGGATGTGAAGCTTGGGTGGTAAATGCAGCAGCGTGGAGACGGTTGGAGGCAGTGGAGATGTCCTGTCTAAGGGCAATGTGTGGTGTAAATATTATGCAGAAAATTCGGAGTGTGGAAATTAGGAGAAGGTGTGGAGTTAATAAAAGCATTAGTCAGAGGGCAGAAGAGGGGTTGTTGAGGTGGTTTGGTCATTTAGAGAGAATGGATCAAAGTAGAATGACATGGAAAGGATATAAATCTATAGGGGAAGGAAAGAGGGGTAGGGGTCGTCCTCGAAAGGGTTGGAAAGAGGGGGTAAAGGAGGTTTTGTGGGCGAGGGGCTTGGACTTCCAGCAAGCGTGCATGAGCGTGTTAGATAGGAGTGAATGGAGACGAATGATACTTGGGACCTGACGATCTGTTGGAGTGTGAGCAGGGTAATATTTAGTGAAGGGATGCAGGGAAACCGGTTATTTTCTTATAGTCGGACTTGAGTCCTGGAAATGGGAAGTACAATGCCTGCACTTTAAAGGAGGGGTTTGGGATATTGGCAGTTTGGAGGGGTATGTTGTGTATCTTTATACATATATCTCAGTAGTAGTAACCAGTTACCAGTAACCAGTGTACCAGTAGATGACTCACTACCAACCGTCTCTGCGTGAATCACTGTCTGTATTCATATTGCTGCTGACCACAGCAGTATTTCAAACACCCCCTCACATATGGGTACTGGGGTTAGTCTTACGAGTGAGAGCAAGGAGGCAGGTCACGGCTGTTTGGCGCTTCCCACACTATCCGTAATATACGTACTACCAGCCTACGTGAGTATTTCTTTACCCTATCCACGTGTTCGAACCCCACATGATAAATGGTGGCACCGGTGTGGGCGTGGATTTAAGGGTATTTCAAGACGTTAGAAGACTGTTTGTGGGGAGCCGGCGGGTCAAAGGTGAACCGTAGCTAGCCGCTTACCCTCACTCACCACCTCCACCCTGTACTCCAGCCTGCAAGCCTGTTGCAGCCGTTTTTCAAGCTTCCTGGCTTAGTTCGTGTGCTAATTGCTTCAATCTCCGAGGGGTTGACCCGGATTTTGCAATTAAGCCAGTCAGTAAGCCGGACTGTGGAAGTGAACGCTAGTCAGCCTGCCTCAGCCTACCATCCAGCCTGTCTCCTGTCATCCACCTGCTCCTTCATGCTGTGTGCATCGTTACCCGTCTTCCAGTCAGCCATTCTCGTGGGTTAAGCCAGTCAGCCAACCCAGCTTCTAACCCAGCTGAGAGAGAGAAGTAAGCCACGCAAGTTCCTCTGAAGTATTGCCTCATATATTGCTTTGTGCTCCCTGTTGGATGCTAAGAGTGAATTTCACCATTCCTGTGGCATAGAGTGGCTTATCAAGCCACCTTCGTGAGTGGTGAGAAGTGCGTGGCAGTGAGAGAGCACAGGGCCGTTCTGTTGCCCCCACCACCACCCGCCACCACGACTACCAGCCACCCACCTCATCTACCTGTGGCTGTTTGCACCCTTGTACCGGGTCCTAATACTGTTTTGGCTCACATAATTGGTCAAGAGATTGTAGCTGAGCGCCGACGATAAAGCCAGTTATGTGAGTTCACCGAGAAAGCACATTTCTTCCGACAACAGTGAGTGTAGGAGGCGTCAGTCATCACCGCGCAGGACAACCTTCGACAACCTACCCTTGTCACCATCACCGTCGACTACTCCAGACTTCAGTGATAATTTTCTGTTTAGAGACATTTGCGTGAATTTCTTGTGTACTCTAAGCCTTGTATTTTCAGTGTAGACTCAGTGTTTCTTTGACTCGTTATTTTTGCAATATTTTTCAGTGTTATCGCTCATCTTATATTTTTTTATCTGTGTTTTTTTTTATGCTACTCTCTGTCTGTAGTAAGTATTATTGTGTAGTGTACCAGTCAGTCACTCTGTGTGAAGTGATTCATTTTTTTATTGTATTCTTTCAGCATTGTATTCTCCAGTAATTGTCATTGTATTTCATGCAGTGATATTCACCCCAGTATACCAAATTATCCATTTAATTCTATGTGTACCTTTTTTTTCGTATGTCAGCAGTGTCTCATTCCTCTAATTTTTTCGCAGACTGTGTACCATTATTTTTGCCAGCAAATTTTTGTCGTATCAGTCACAGCAAGATTTTATTGTAAGAATATACTAAAATAATGAATATGTGATTAAGTGTTGTGTGCCCCGCCACTTGTAAGTGTTGTGTGCCCCGCCACTTGTAAGTGTTGTGTGCCCCGCCACTTGTAAGTGTTGTGTGCCCCGCCACTTGTAAGTGTTACACTTGCCTCACCACTTGTAAGTGTTACACTTGCCTCACCACTTGTAAGTGTTACACTTGCCTCACCACTTGTAAGTGTTACACTTCCCGTTTTGTTCCTTGTTTTATTTTTATTCATATTGTTCATATTTCTTTGAACAAATTCACTCTTAGTGTAATTTCAATTTCTTTTTAACGTAAAGTGTTTTCTTTACTCTGTTTGAGTAAATTGTTTTGTCTAATTTACAATTAAGAGTTAAAGTGTTCAATCAGTTTTTCTTCATATTTTTATTTTATTATTTAACCTGCGTTTTTCCCAGTGAAACTTTATTGCTGCAGTGAATTATTTTGTTGCACTTGTTCTGCAGTGAATTATTTTGTTGCACTTGTTCTGCAGTGAATTATTTTCTTTTATTGATATTTTTATGCATTATTATTCTCAGTTTATTATTGCATCTTGTTTTTCATTTTTATTAATTTTCCTGATGTTGTCTTTGCATTATATTTTAATTTTGTTTATGCAGTCTTAGAAAATATTTAAATTTCCCAGTTATCTCTCGTTGCATACAATTTAGTAATTTTATTTTATACTTTTTACATTGATTTAAAATTTTATTAATTAATTTCTTTATTAGCAAGAGTAAAGACAGCTCATTTTGCATTTAATTCAGTCTCCAGTAATATTTTTACTTGTAAATTTCAATGTAATTTTTATTTTGGCCAACAGTTCTTTACATTGAGTTGTCCTTCCTCTTGCAGTGTATCTTAGACATTTTTTTATTACTTATGCAGAATTGTTAAGCATTTTCTTCCACTTAAGCTTACTGTGTCATTTCTCTATTTTTTTTTTTTTTTGTTTTTTTGCCTTATGCTCTTGAGTAAGTTCCCTGAGATCATGTCCCAGTCACTTTTGAATGTTCACTTAGTGTATCATGCCGGTCAAAGTCACTATGAATCAGTCCACAGTACCAACATTCCCTTACTGACTGAAAGACAATACCTAGCCCTTGAGCAATGTGTTTGTTCTCACAGCTTGTATCTGAGATTTGTTAAAGTGCTGCGAAATGTGAAGTTCAGATTAAGTTCCTATAGATCCGTGAATTACTTATTAATGTAGCCAAGCGGTCAGGCACTAGTAATACTGTCACTCCTGTCTGGACTCCAGCCACAACATCATGCACGCAGGATAGTGCGACTACTATCCTTGCGATGGCGACTTGTTCAAGTATTCGTTCCTTCCCAGGGGACGCTTTGAGAAGAACTTTACTTGCAATGAGTTATGCCATCTCTTGCTGATGCCACAAGCCGTTGCAGAAAGACGTTTCTGTGGCTAGTGTGCTCACTTGAGTGTTGTTGTTGTCCCTTGTGTTTCAGATTGTGATCCCATCCTAGTTGACAGTAATCAGTGCATTGTAAGAAGTTATTTCTCGAGTAACTTCCACGTTGTTAACGTTTGTAAGTGAAGTTTATAGCTGATACCTCGTGTCACTGTGTGCGACTCAGATTGAATATCAGCATTGTTCACCGTGTTCATTTCTTTTCTCCTGTGCTTGCAGTTTGAGATAGTAGATTCGTTCTCCCTTGCTCATATTGCGTGTTATAGCGTTAATTTTTTTCAACCGGGGGGAGTCATCCACTCCACCGAGTTTGTTCATTCCTCCAGTAAGAAAGAAGCGATCCCTTGTGTTCTGGTGATTCGATTCCTGCTCCAGGAAGATCTTATTCTTACTGTGAAGCCACCAGCACCCATCAGTGACTTTGTCATGAACCAAGAATTACTGTATCGAACAGCCGAGTTGGGTACTCCTAGCAGAAGAGTATACCAGTTAGTAATTCCACAGTCACTAGTTAATGTAGCCTTACAGCTAGTTCACGATGTACCAGGTGTTGCACACCCTGGTATGTATCGTTCAGTAAAACAAGCCAGATTGAAATACTTTTGGCCTCGTATGGCAACTGATATTTCTGAGTATGTTAAGAAATGTAGTGTCTGCATGCAACATAAAGGTAATGCTAATGGTCCTAATCCAATCCAAGTATATCCAACCACTAGCGAACCTTGGGAAAGAGTTGCGCTAGATTTGTTAACTAATTTCCAATGTTCCCTCCAGGGCAACAAACATCTGTGTTATGGTAGACCATTTCACCAGATATTGTGAGTTAGTTCCTATTGCAGATAAGACTGCCGAGACAGTAGCTAAAGCGTTTAAAGAACGCATTATCTGCAGGCATACCACCCCTAAGTCCCTAGTAACAGATAATGGAGGTGAATTCTGTAATGAGATTCTTGAAAATTTGTGCACCTTGTACAACATCTCTAAATCCACCATTGTTCCTCATCATCCTGCCAGCAATGGGTTAGCGGAACGAACCAATAAGAAAGTACTTGATGTCTTGAGAGCCACTATCAATCCCAACAGTGAAACTTGGGATGAAGTTATACCTGATGTGCAGTGTGCTATAAATTCTGCTTACAATGTTTCTATAGGTGACACTCCACATTATGCATTGTACGGTGTAGATAAACGTTTGCCTTATGAGTTGTTATATTCTAATCCGAAACCAAATTACAACCCTGATGATTTCATAGCAACTCGTACCAGCTTAGCTCAAAGTGTTTTTAGAAGAATCCGTGAAACACTTCATAAATCAACAGCAGAATTTACAAGAGTCGCAAACACTCGAGCAAAGCCATCCAAAATCAAAGTAGGTTCGAGAGTTATGCTGACTAATTTTAACAAAACGTCTGCAATGCCAAAGCTTGATCAAAAGTTTGTTGGTCCTTATCGAGTAGTTGAACATATCACTGGTAATAAGTATAAGGTTAGAGAAATTAGTACTGGTCAGTATAAAGAATCGCATTTAGATCATATGAAGTTAGTATGTAATGATAATGATGTTCCAACCCAGACTAATGTGACAGACTCTGACAATCCTCCTGATCCTGTACTCTCTTTCTCTGATACTCAGTCAGACGATCAACCTGAATGTCGTTATTCCCTACGTACACGACAGGTATTGAGAAATCCTCAAGTATCATTTGTAACTACCAATTCAGATTTGCCTCAAATACAGCATGAGTTAGCCAGTGCTACAGAGTTTGATCCTCCCAGAGATGACACCCATTCTGCATATGTCAATCTCACCCTAGCAGAGTTGGGGTTAAATGTAAATAACCTGTATAGATGAATAATTACAGTATCAACTTATCAGTATTCAAGAATTTTTTTTTTTGTGTTCACGTTCTCTCCGAATTCTGAGAGTTAACCGTCTAGATTTGAGTGCACCGAATCTGCCTTTCTGTTAAACACTTCTTTCTTTGTATATATTCCTTCCTCAGAATCCGTAGATCACATGAATACAGATCGATCGATCAAAAAAAGTTTTTTTTGTCACTTCTATTGTGTAATCTCAACGTTGAGTTTCATTCGTTGAGTTTCATTCGATGAGTTGTGCTATATTATACCTTGTATTGCATTACAGTTTCAGTTACGTAAGCTTCCATTCCAATGTTCTACTTATGTATGTTATAATGTTCAATTGTTGTGTACTTTGACATTGTATAGAATCAGCCCAAGCCGTATACCTGCCATCTCTAGTTGTATGTCGGGACGACATACATTAGCGTCGCCGAGCTCTCAGTAGTAGTAACCAGTTACCAGTAACCAGTGTACCAGTAGATGACTCACTACCAACCGTCTCTGCGTGAATCACTGTCTGTATTCATATTGCTGCTGACCACAGCAGTATTTCAAACACCCCCTCACATATGGGTACTGGGGTTAGTCAGTCTTACGAGTGAGAGCAAGGAGGCAGGTCACAGCTGTTTGGCGCTTCCCACACTATCCGTAATATACGTACTACCAGTCTACGTGAGTATTTCTTTACCCTATCCACGTGTTCGAACCCCACATGATATATATGCTTCTAAACTGTTGTATTCTGAGCACCTCTGCAAAAGCAGTGATAATGTGTGAGTGTGGTGAAAGTGTTGAATGATGATGAAAGTATTTTCTTTTTGGGGATTTCCTTTCTTTTTTGGGTCACCCTGCCTCGGTGGGAGACGACCAACTTGTTGAAATATATATATATATATATATATATATATATATATATATATATATATATATATATATATATATATAATATATATATATATATATATACATGTGTGTGTGTGCGGGGGGAGGGGACTACTGTAGAAATTGGAAGTTGAAAAGACAGGCACATTAATGACAAAAGAGCCTAGAGTAATAACATCAGTGCTCTATATCTCTCTCCACCAAGCAATATTAGAAACGAAAGGGAACAGAGCAAGAAGACTCAAGTTAACGTACTGAGTTTAGATTTTTACAACAGGGAAACTGAATGGGAGAACTAAAACCTTCCACAAGTGAAGTGGATATGTGGAGAGCAAGACTGATTGGGGCACCAATGAAGTGTCGTGGTCACCACGTAAAGGAAATAAATGCGACAGTTAGGCCAGCATGACTAAACCTGATTTTCACCCTAAACGAATCTAACTTCAGAGTGAAAAAAAAAACTCGGGTACTAGCTATCATTAGGCACTAGATTTCAAATATATAGTGGCCCGGCATAACACTACAGCAAGCCAAGGTCACGCCAGCAACAGTAGTAGCAAGCCAATAAAGAAGCCAGTAGCAATATTTAGCCAGGCGATCATAGAGAAGACAATTGAACACGTCATCACACTGAGGCGCCAGCTCCTTAAACCATGATGGTTGACAAGCGTATCAGCCGTCACCTGATACCTCACTGGTAACTGACTCTGCAGCACGGGCAGCCAGTCAGGAAAGCAGCAGTCAACACAGTCAGATTGGTCAGGAAAATAGAAGCATGCGGTATCATGTAAGGGGCCAGACAGTTACGTGAATGGTTAGGCAGTCATGTGAGGGATCAATTACTATATGAGGAGTCAGTCATAAGAGGTTTCAGGCAGACAGGATGTAGACACTCAGGGCCAGCCATTTTTACATACTGGGTTTCAGACTGGTATCACCTGTTCCCTGGTGAGAGGCAATGATCCTGGCCTCTTCCTTGAATGATGGGTATCTCAGTTGGTAGAAAAGGTCGCCTGTAATCCCAGCACTGTGTACCCTGATCCTAGTTGCACCTAGCTCTCATTACTCTTAGCCAGCCAACCAGTCAGCTAACCTACCTCCCCCAGCAGCTGACTGACTGACTCCCTCCTCGCCCAAGCAGGAAGCACCATCGTATGACTCACGATTCCTCAATGCATCACGAACATCTTTCATTTTTTTAAGTGGTCTTCTCGTTGACATAAGATAGTTAACTTACTCCTCAACCTCAGCCAACTCAAGCAAAGATAGCGATTACTTGATTAAACCCACACATAAAAAATGACAAGTGTAATCTGTTTAAAAAAATTAAAGAGCTGGAACACGTGTGGCAATAAGGGCCCAACACACGGTGTAGGACGTTGAGAGAGAGAGAGAGAGAGAGAGAGAGAGAGAGAGAGAGAGAGAGAGAGAGAGGGAGGGAGGGTCAAGCACTACTTGTTGTTCTTCCTTTAGCAACTGGGTACAGGAATTGCCGACATAACGGGTCATTGTGGTACCCTCCCTAGGTGCTTTCCCTAGTGCTTCCCCTGGCGTCTGGACGCCCACCCTTGTGCCTTCCATAGTGTCCTTCCTGGCGTCCTCTTTGGTGCCTTGTGCCTTTCCTGCTGACCTTCTTGGTATTTGGTGCCTTTCCTGGTGCCCTCCCTGGTACCTAGTGCCGTTCCCGGTGTCCCTGGTGCCCTCTGCCTTTCCTCTGCTTTCCCTGCTGCCTTGTGCTTTTCCTGATGCTTAGTGCCTTTCTTGATGCTTAGTGCCTTTCCTGATGCTTAGTGCCTTTCCTGATGCTTAGTGCCTTTCCTGGTGCTTAGTGCCTTTCCTGGTGCTTAGTGCCTTTCTTGATGCTTAGTGCCTTTCTTGATGCTTAGTGCCTTTCCTGATGCTTAGTGCCTTTCCTGGTGCTTAGTGCCTTTCCTGGTGCTTAGTGCCTTTCCTGGTGCTTAGTGCCTTTCCTGGTGCTTAGTGCCTTTCTTGATGCTTAGTGCCTTTCTTGATGCTTAGTGCCTTTCCTGGTGCTTAGTGCCTTTCCTGATGCTTAGTGCCTTTCTTGATGCTTAGTGCCTTTCTTGATGCTTAGTGCCTTTCTTGATGCTTAGTGCCTTTCCTGATGCTTAGTGCCTTTCCTGATGCTTAGTGCCTTTCCTGGTGCTTAGTGCCTTTCCTGATGCTTAGTGCCTTTCCTGATGCTTAGTGCCTTTCCTGATGCTTAGTGCCTTTCCTGATGCTTAGTGCCTTTCTTGATGCTTAGTGCCTTTCCTGATGCTTAGTGCCTTTCCTGATGCTTAGTGCCTTTCATGATGCTTAGTGCCTTTCTTGATGCTTAGTGCCTTTCTTGATGCTTAGTGCCTTTCTTGATGCTTAGTGCCTTTCCTGATGCTTAGTGCCTTTCCTGGTGTTTAGTGCCTTCCCTACTACCCTCCCTGGTGCCTTCCTATTCGTGGCGTGTTCTTTCATCCCTTGCATGCTTCTCCCTCGTCCCGTGCCCCCACCACAACCTTCACTGCCACACACACACACACACACACACACACACACACACACACACACACACACACACACACACACAGGCCTATATCTAATTTATCCACAATTCGGAGTGTGAATTGCACACAGGTTCGGTGTCTCCTGGAAAATCAGTAATTTAAAAAAATGCTGGATAATCAGGCGAGGCATATTAACAGCTCGTAATTATTTACTCCAGGTGGACACGTAGCGTGTGGAGCTTAAGGAGCCAGGATGCGCAAAGTTAATTAAATGGTGATATCTAACGGAAGCAAATACATAAACAAGCAACACTAGTGAATGTTTGAACTTAACACTTGAGCCTTCCCTCAGTGGCTACTTCCGCCGTCATTCTGTGAGTAAATTTTCTACACACAGTAACTGACAATTAACATTATATAACTATTAGGGAAATACACGTGGCTGGGATCCAACCGAAGGCCCTCGTGAGTTTACCTGAAGCTTGACCTGGTTGACCAGCAGGCTGCCCAGGAGTGGTGGGCAGTTGGGGAGGATGGGGCGGAGGGTAGGCTAGCGAGAGGGAGGGGCAGAGGGCAGGCTGGAGTGGAGGGACCGAGGGCAGGCTGGAGTGGAGGGACCGTGGGCAGCCAAAGAATTGTGGGCAGAGAAGCCAGCAAGACGGACAATAACCACAAGGTCTCCCCCAGAAGCTCACGTGAGTCACCACCCTCACCTCCTGCTCCATCACACCCACCACAACATCCCCCACCCCTCCAGCACTTCATCCTTCTCGTGCGTTACCGGGGTAGCCACGTAGCTTACCAGTGAGAATATTCGACTTGATTCGGGTTCGATTTCCTGGCGAAGACAAATATATGGACAAGTTTCCTTACATCCCTGCTGCCCATGCCCACCTAGCAATAAAAAAAATGACACCAGTGAGTTAGCCGACTGTTGTGAATTGCATCCATGAAAAAAATGTCAGTAAACTTCAGTGCAGCTGGAATGTCATATTTTCTGTAAGAAAACACTCCACTGCTCTGTATGAGTAACTCCAGTACTGGAAGCATTCATGTGCTGAGTAAAAGGTATCCGTGTTGGTTTAAGATTTTTTTTTTTATTTCCCAAGCTTATATCTGCATACATTCCGTTTCGCCTACGTGAAGGAGAGGCCATCCTGAGAAATGGTGCAATACTCCAGCAATAGTTGGAGTTGGTGGAATGCTTGACGGTACCCTTACTGCCTAACTAGTCTCCCAGCTCTGACAAGTATTGTCCAGTGTATGCAACCCATTTTTCGTGATGGAACATGACATGGAAACGTAGCAAAAACAATATACCCTTTGTCCCTGCTTCAGTCTTTTCACTCTACCCTCACTACCACTGTTCTGACGATGACAGATACAGTACTAGATTGTCACGAGCATGAGCATCGGTACAACACATAATATACATTACACGCCAATGCTCTTCTTTCTTGATTCTTGGTAAAACGCGATTTAAGAACCTCGGTCAGGTTCAAAATAAAGCTATGAAAGTAATTCTGAAGAATTGTCGAATTGCATAACAAGGAGTGACTGCATGAGTAAGCGATGGAAACTGGACAGATCCAGACCCATGAGTCACTTGAGGTCATCTCTAGGAACGCAGGGGCGATGGAAGAGGCTCTGTGCCCTCTTAGCAATCTACTCAATTCCTTGGTGGCATTTCTTGATTGGTGCTGCTTGATAAACTCAGAATTTAGGGCAAAATCTACAATTTGAACTCCTATATATGTAGGTGTCTCGTGGTCATTACAAAACGAGACGAGAAGCCAGCTTGGAGGTCAAACCTAACCTAACTTAGTTAAATTAAATCTAACTTAACCTAACTCTACGTACTTTAGCCTAAGCTAAAAAAAAATTGTGTAACTGATCCACCGGGAGGCCTGGTCGTGGACCGGGCCGCGGGGACGCTGATCCCCCGAATGCCCTCCAGGTAGACTCCAGGTAGATAACTTTAATACCTGTCCCTGTACTATCTATAAAATTAAATTAGTTTGGTCTTCAAACGAAGTATTTTCTCAGTAAAGGTTTCCAGTGTGCTATAGTTTCTTTTTATAAACTTTTTGATATACTGTATAACCTTTCATTACTAAAGCAACTTGTGTGTACGGCAGGACACATTGTTAGTTCTAAGAGCATTGACATTCCAACGCTCGCTTTTTCAAGCTGAAAAATGGGATGGATAATGGAAGGGTATCAACATTGTCTCACAATGGCCAAAGGCCTTCTGCAGGTGTGTCTTCTTGTACGCATGTTCTAAGTCCTTATATTAGGTGACAGCAATCAGATGACACACCTGTGCGAGATCACCTCGCCATACTGGCCACCGAATAGTTTAGTTTTTATCCCTCGTGTCTTCAAGCAATCAACACGACGAGAATGTAATGTCCTCCAGTCTTTAATCTGAGACCATATAAAGAGTGGCAATCAGTGGAGTACGATAACTCTACGGTGGAACTTTCTCCACCATGATCATAGAGCAGCGACACTTCCAATAACGCTGGAACTCAGTCACTCATCAACCCAGTCATCTCCCTGCCACCACAGGTACACCCGCCAGCTACCCAGTGCCCAAGCACCTACCATCATTGCCTCTTAAATCTGTAATTCCATCGCAGGACTGCAAAAGACACTATGTCCAGGGGTCCGACCCATCGTCTAGTAAGAGAAGGAGAAGCCTCCCTCTCCCAAGGGATCTATGAACCTACCAGGATAACCTAGCCTCGTCGTGGCACACACGAATCCTGAACTCGTTAACCACATACTCGGTCAACTGTGCTTAAAGTATTAATTTTAAGATGGAATTTCCTTTAGTATATGACGGTTAAGGATACTCAACATCTTTTCTCAACATATGTTGATAAATTACACACACGTGCAACACTCGGGGTATCTTTATTGTGGAAAAGCTTCGCCACACAGTGGCTTTATCAGTCCAATACAAAGAAGAATGGTGAGGATCAGGAGTTTTCGGTAATCAGTCCCTCAGCCTGGAGTCGATTACATCGATTCTAGGCTGAGGGACTACCCCAAATACGTTGATGCTGCGGGCAGCAACAACAGCATGGTTGATCACTCACTCAACAAGGCAGTCTGGGTTCAGAAAGGGCTGTGACAGTACAAGAGCTCTCGAAAAGGGGTCACAGGTTTTCACAGCAATCCCTTGCACTGTGTGTTAATATGTTTCAGTCACTTCCAGCAGTCTCGACACCATTACTAATTATACTATGTAATGTTTTGACAGAAAGATTAGATATACATGACTCACGCGGGTAAAACAATCACACCCTCAAGTTAAGATCAACATCTCATCATAATCGAGATAAGAACACTTCATGAAGATCAGACACTGCCCAGACGAAGTCTCGGTACCCAATTTCTTCATAAATTTCCAAGCGGAGTGGAGTACTTATTAAGGTATGAGTGTGAAGTAGAATCAGCAGCAGCATCATACACATTCAGATGTAGCCATACCTAACCTAACCGCTACTTACATACCTCCAGAGCAAATTGTGAGAGCGAAACGAGAAGTTCGGACAATCGAAGTGAGGAGAGTGTGTGCCAGGACTTATACTGCTAACCAGAACTCCTAAATCTTTTTCGCAATCCGTAATATTAAGATCTACATTATTTAGTTTATATGTGGCATGGTTATTGTCCTGTCCAACATTTAGAACTTTGCATTTGTCTATATTAAACTGCATCTGCCACTTCTCCGACCACTGCATCAGTCTATTCAAATCTTCCTGGAGTGCTCGAATGTCCTCGTCAGAATGAATTCGACGGCCTATTTTGGTGTCATCGGCAAACTTGCCGATGTCGCTCTTTATGCCCTCATCTATGTCGTTTATGTAGATTGTGAACAGCAGGGGGCCCAACACTGACCCCTGTGGAACACCGCTCGTGACGCTTCCCCACTCTGATTTCTCCCCATTTATGCAAACTCTCTGCTGCCTATTTGTCAACCATGCCTCTATCCAGGAAAAAAATTCTCCTCCTATTCCATGTGCTTTAATTTTCCTCAATAGTCTCTGATGTGGGACCCTGTCAAAAGCCTTACTGAAGTCCATATACACAATATCATATTCATTACCATGATCTACCTCCTCAAATACCTTAGTGAAAAAAGTTAATAAATTCGTAAGGCAGGAACGCCCCTTTGTAAAACCATGCTGAGATTCGTTGATTAATTTATGCTTTTCAAGGTGGCTACGAACTGCCTCGGCAATTATTGATTCCATAAATTTTCCCACTATGGAGGTTAGGCTTATTGGTCTATAGTTCGAAGCTAAGGACCTGTCACCTGTTTTGAAAATAGGTATCACATTTGCCATTTTCCACTTATCTGGCACCATGCCAGTTTGTAGTGATATGTTGAAAAGATTAGCCAAAGGTGTGCTAAGCTCCTCTTTACATTCCTTTAGAACCCTTGCATACAGTTCATCAGGGCCTGGGGATTTGTTAGGTTTTAATTTATCTATTTGCCTAAGGACCATGTCACTTGTGACCCTAATAGTGCACAGTTTATTATCGTCCTGTTCTACATAATTTATCATTACTGGAATATCGCTGGTATCCTCCTGTGTAAAAACTGAGAGGAAGTATGTGTTAAAAATTCTACACATTTCCTTATCACTGTCAGTGAGCTGACCCGAGGAACTTTTGAGTGGGCCTATCCTGTCCCTGATCTTACTTCTGTATACCTGAAAGAATCCTTTTGGGTTAGTCTTCGATTCTCTTGCAACTTTAACCTCATAATCTCTTTTTGCTTTTCTAATTCCCTTTTTTATTTCTCTCTTTAACTGAATATATCGATTTCTTAATTGCCCCTCTCCTCTTTTGATTTGCCTATATATGCCTCTCTTTTGACCAATCAGATATTTTAATCTATTGTTCATCCATTTAGGATCATTTTTGTTTGATCTGATTTCCCTATTTGGAACATAATTTGACTGAGCAGCTAGAACTATGCCATGGAAAGCATCATATCGGCAACCATCACCACCTACCTGACCCTTAGTCAGGTCATTCCAGTTCAGCCCACCTAAGTAATTTTTCAGTCCTATGAAATCAGCCAAGCGAAAGTCAGGGACGGAGACTTGATTGCCATTATTAGGGGAATTCCATGATATGTTAAAACTGAGTGATTTGTGATCACTCTCCCCAAGCTCATCATTAACCTCAAGATTATTAATTAGTGTTTCCCTACTGGCAAGAAACAAGTCAAGGAGGTTATTTCCCCTAGTTGGCTCTGTCACAAACTGTTTTAAAAAACAATCCTGGATCGTATCAAGAAAGTCACCCGACTCTAAATTTCCTGTCAAATTGCTCCAGTCAATCTGTCTATAGTTGAAATCTCCCATTAGCACAACATTTTCGTATGTAGATGCCTTACGAATTTCGTCCCATAGAAGTTTACTGCACTCCCTATCAAGATTTGGGGCCCTGTAAATCACACCCAAAATTAGTTTTTCTCGGCCCTCGAGAAGCTGTAACCAAACAGATTCAGTGGCTGACGCTTCTAATTTAATATCTTGTCTAACACAACAATTTAAATTGTCTCTGACATACATCGCTACTCCACCACCTTTCCTGTTGACCCTGTCAGTGTGGAATAATTTATAGCCTTGTATGTGACATTCAGAGGGCATCTCTCTATCTTTCAGATTGAGCCAGGTCTCTGTTATAGCAATAATATCTATGTTTCCTGCACTTGCAATTAATCTTAGCTCATCTATCTTATTTCTAACACTCCTGCTATTAGTATAGTAAACCTTAAGGGAGCTAGTCCCTTGCTGCCCTCTGCTGTCCCCCTTTGTTTGCTGACCTGTTCTATTGTCTTTATTTATAACTTCATGCTGAATGCCTTTTATACATTTACTGTTTCCAACCCTAGTGTTGCAACCTGCTTGTTTCCCACACACACCCATACCTCTATCTTCCATCAGTTTAAAATCATAGGCATTTCACCAATGGCCTTCTCAATCGAGTCTGCAAGTGCTACCACCCCTGCCCCAGAGAGATGTACCCCATCCCTTGCATACATATCATGTTTGCCATAAAAGTTGTTCCAGTTGTCAATGAATGGAATTGCAAGTTCCTTGCAGTATCTGTCTAGCCAGCAATTTACACCAATTGCCCTAGACAACCATTCATTTCCTACTCCCCTTCTAGGCAAGATGCTACATATGATTGGGATCCCTCCCTTAGACTTAATGAAATCTATAGCTGACCTGTACTTATCTAGCAGCTCTTCTCTCCTACCCTTCCCAATATCATTTCCACCAGCACTGAGACAGATAATGGGCTTGTTCCCATTACCTGACATGATATTATCCAGCCTGTTGACAATGTCCCCAACACCAGCTCCAGGGAAGCACACTCTATCTCTCATCTTCTTATTCCTATTACAAAAAGCACGGTCAACATATCTTACCTGAGAGTCACCAACCACAAGAATGCGCTTACCTTCATTAGCAGGGGCAGTAGTACCCTTACCTTCACTGGCCACTGAAGTACATTCATCCTGGAGAACAGAGAAGCGATTTCCTACCTTCAGATCTTCACTCTTAACTTTCCTTACTCTGATGCGCCTCCCATTACTGTGAACAACTCGCCACTTGTAGCAGGTGCTGGGCTGCACCTCACTGCTGCTAGCCGTTGCTACCTCCCCACCTACAGCCTCCTCACAGTGAGAGACAGACTGCACCTCACTGCTAGAAGCCTCGTTCCCCACATCTCCAACCACCTCACTCTCTCTCCCAGGCCCATTGAGGTGGACCTTCAGCCTCCTAATCTCCTCCTGGAGAAGCAAGACCTCCTCCTTCAACTCTCCAACCTCAGTTTTTAAAACGCTGCAGAAGCAAGCCATGCTTTGTAACCGTCCACGCTAATCCCCAAAGCAGCTCAGGGTCTGTGACCTCACGTGACGACTGACCACTGAACACTGAAAGTATAGTTTTGGGCAGGTATTTTCGATAGCAGACTGGAGAAATATATGACTATCTCCAGCTATATCGCTCAGCAAAAATATATGTATACAAACTGATGTCTCAAAAAAAATCTTCGAGAATTACTTACTGCCTCATTAAAGAATCACGTCGACATGTAAATTTTATCGACCCGTGAACCCTCTCTCCACCTAAGCCTCTCTCAAGAAGCACGAATCTCCTCGAATCCAAGCTCCTCCCCAGAAATACTAATCTCCCAGGGCCCGTGCATCTTCCTCTGACCCACGGCCGCCCCTTAATCCCTGAGTGGCCAACAAGGGTCTACTCTTTACTGACTCATCCTCAGGGCTTACTCTCTCAGGGGAACAAACACTGCAACTATCGTACCACTAACTCCCTCCCTTACTCCGTCTTCCTTATCTGTTTCACACTCTCCCTTTATCCACCCACCACTTCCAAGTCTCATTTCATCCACTCTACTTTTCAGACACTGCAATCCACTCCTCCACATATCTACGATTCCAAGCTTTAACCCGTTCTCAATTCTCGTCCCTCCCTCCGCCATGTTCTCAAGAGACACGAACCACTACCCTCTACTCTTACGGCAAGGAAAAAAAACTGGAAATAGAAGAACTGAGACGGCGAGTTTTGAGACTCTCTGACCGCGGGTTCAATCCCGGCCGGGGTATGGTTTGTTTGCAATCGTGTCATTACGATTTCGTGAGTCATGTTGACGGCAGTGAAGGGACTTGAGCTAGAGTTCGTCACGGCCACGCTAGCTGGAGATTCGTCTGTAAAAACTTGCATTTGTGGTCACAGTGGTGCCTGTGCTAACCTTACTATGGTGTAGAAATATACCTAGTTGGACGAATCTTATTGTGGCTAGCTGGTCTAGTGGCTAACGCGACGGGCTGGAGTTTTGAGACTCTCTGACCGCGGGTTCAATCCCGGCCGGGGTATGGTTTGTTTGCAATCGTGTCATTACGATTTCGTGAGTTATATATCCAGGATTTGCTATATGTACTTAAATGATGGCTATAAAGGTAGTGATACCTGTATATAAGAATAACTGCAATAGCTGTGATAACTGTAGAAAGGAGAGTGATAGATGAAGTTCACGATACTATAACTGTAAAGGTAGTGATATTCCCCCATGGTTTCTTGCAATTCCTGATGAATACGGAGTTCCACGAATCTGGACCTGGGGCAGACTGCACGGGTATGCAATTGATCGCTTCTTCAAAATCAGGGAAAAGTCTAAAAAAATTCTACTTCACTGTATCATGTGGATATCAAAAATTTGCAGCGAACATGATGGGGGCCAAGATGTGAAGATGAAGTACTATCCAACGAGACTAACGAGGTTAACATGAGTGTCATGAGACTACCATGAATTCTATGAGGAGAGTATAGCGAGGGTCATGTAGAGAATGCCTTCAGGCTAGTTGTGAGTGTCATGGTACTAAGCCAACATGAGTGCCACGAGTCTAACATTAACGTCATAAGGGAATGCCATCAGGGAGGGGTCAGGCTAGAAACCCTCCTTTGTTGTACTCCTCCCCCCCCCCCACATGGGAACGTCAAGGCCAGGAAAGCCAGCCGACCCCCCCCCCATTTCCCCCACCCCTGGGTAATACTATCTGCTTTTAATATATCACCAGATGAGTCGCCTTGTTTACACAGCATGGCTGCCCTCGGGCCAATGTCATCAGTATATTTTGACAGCATCAGCTGTCCGCGCAGGTGAGCCATCAGGTGATACGATGAGGTGGTGATGCGCGTTATCAAGTGTTAAGTTGGATAACAGGTAGTAAGCAGGGTGGGCTGGTGTAAGACCGGACAACAGGGTGGCCTGGTGTAAGACCGGACAGCAGGGTGGCCTGGTGTAAGACCGGACAGCAGGGTGGCCTGGTGTAAGACCGGACAGCAGGGTGGCCTGGTGTAAGACCGGACAGCAGGGTGGCCTGGTGTAAGACCGGACAACAGGGTGGCCTGGTGTAAGACCGGACAGCAGGGTGGCCTGGTGTAAGACCGGACAGCAGGGTGGCCTGGTGTAAGACCGGACAGCAGGGTGGCCTGGTGTAAGACCGGACAGCAGGGTGGCCTGGTGTAAGACCGGACAGCAGGGTGGCCTGGTGTAAGACCGGACAACAGGGTGGCCTGGTGTAAGACCGGACAGCAGGGTGGCCTGGTGTAAGACCGGACAGCAGGGTGGCCTGGTGTAAGACCGGACAGCAGGGTGGCCTGGTGTAAGACCGGACAGCAGGGTGGCCTGGTGTAAGACCGGACAACAGGGTGGCCTGGTGTAAGACCGGACAGCAGGGTGGCCTGGTGTAAGACCGGACAACAGGGTGGCCTGGTGTAAGACCGGACAGCAGGGTGGCCTGGTGTAAGACCGGACAGCAGGATGGCCTGGTGTAAAACCGGACAGCAGGATGGCCTGGTGTAAGACCGGACAGCAGGGTGGCCTGGTGTAAGACCGGACAGCAGGGTGGCCTGGTGTAAGACCGGACAGCAGGATGGCCTGGTGTAAGACCGGACAGCAGGGTGGCCTGGTGTAAGACCGGACAACAGGGTGGCCTGGTGTAAGACCGGACAGCAGGGTGGCCTGGTGTAAGACCGGACAGCAGGGTGGCCTGGTGTAAGACCGGACAGCAGGATGGCCTGGTGTAAGACCGGACAGCAGGGTGGCCTGGTGTAAGACCGGACAACAGGGCAATGATCTCGACACAATGACCAGGTCTGTGGGGCTCAAGAAACCGTGGAGAGAGAGAGAGAGAGAGAGAGAGAGAGAGAGAGAGAGACAGGGTGAGTGTAATAAGGTACCTCCACAGGTACACGTAGACGAGCCGTGAGGTGCAGCCATCCCTAGGGATCACTGCCCCTTGCAACCCAACCCCACCCCCTGCACACCGCATCACACACATCCTCAGCTACACCCATTCCACTCCACCTCAACCTTCACTTCATCATCCCCACCCCACCCCAACCCCCCCGCTTCACCCACCTCCACCATCACCACACCCATCACCTCCCCTACTCCCCTCTTCTCCACATACTCACCACAGCCCACCGTACCCCAACTCCGTCCACTCCACCCACGTCCACCTCCTCACAACTTCCCCTCTGCCCCGCCCCTCAGCTCTCCCGCCCCATAACATCACCACTGCCGCCCCACCACATATACCTCCCCCATTACCAATACATCAAGTTTACCCCATCTTAAGCAAGCCAGTTTAAGCTTCCAAGTACTTGCCAGTGAGTATGATCAATACCCTGGTATGCCATACCCAATATATGAATGTTTCACTCAACGGGTGCACACTTCACCCATTTCCCCTTCCCCGTTTTACAGTTTTACGTCACCACTGACCAACCAACGGACCGCCACACCTCTTCAGTAACTAACATGCATTCCTAAAAACTCAACAGTCGTGCTACCCAAGCAGGAAAACAGAAGCCTGTCACAGGTAAATAAGTGCCGTGATCATGTTGTACGAGGAAAAGAAAAAATCTTATTATCTTAATTACGGGGAGGTGAAGTTCACTAATAGCGAGATATAAACGCTATCAAACTGTACGTCATACAAAATTTGTATTTGCCTATTTTGATAAAGATCATAATTTGCACTCACCAATCAGGTAACTTCTTCAGTAGTGAACTTCTGATCCCCGACCTTCAGGGATTCAAGTTCCCTCTAACATTAACATCGCTAGTTATTCACAAATAACCCATAAACTGAAAATGGGAACGAGAGAGAGAGAGAGAGAGAGAGAGAGAGAGAGAGAGAGAGAGAGAGAGAGAGAGAGAGAGAGAGAGAGAGAGAGAGAGAGAGAGAGAGAGAGAGAATGAATGAATGTTTGGGTTAGATATAAATACTTGTGGATCCGAGTATTTGTGGTGGTATGATAATTAGGGTATTATTTAGAGAGGTGGTCTTGACAGAGAGCGATGGCTCTTACCTTGAGAGCGGGACTCTCACAAATAACTGACCTTCCACCCTCATCGCTCAAATGTTTATTCATTGTAAGAGGTTTTGAAACTAGCAAACTGTTAAAAATAATACTATATCGTAATGTTACTTCATTTGCAAATCTGTAACTGCTGTATGTTCTGAATTCCTTTAGACACGACTGTAACACGTCTGTTTCTCAACTCATGTACCATAAATTTGTAAGCAGTCAAGACTTTTTTTTCGCACATTTGTCCTCTTTGTGAATGCTCAATTGAAGTGATAAATTAGAAAAAGAATATGAGTGCAAATGAGGGTTTTATTAATGAGCTGGCTACAAGCTGAGGGGAAAAAATATACACAGAGCATAGCGAAATCAGCATCAGTTGGAAGAACAGCGCGAGATCAGCATTAGTTGGTATTATACAACTTGTATATATTAACCATGTTTGAAATATCAGTTAATTTAGCCACCATTCAAGAAGAGCCATATATTATTGCTTCATCCCCCCCCCAAAAAAAAAAAATCACCAGTCCCGGTAGACATAGAATAATTACAATCAATATAAACATTGTCTTCCAGTGGGCAGCGAAATATACTATGATGATTATGGAACAATTATATGTTGTGGTCGTGAAAGTAACACGTTTACATTCATAAATGATACAAACAACAGGTTTACAAAAGAGTTGTAGATGAGTGGCACAAACTGCCAAGTAACGTCACTGAGGGATACCGTATTCTCTGGCTACCTTTAAAAATAAGCCAGTGAGCTGGATAAACGACGCAGCCGCAAGCTTACTGTAGTGTGTTTGTCTACCGTTCTCATGTAAACCTTTAATATTCCTCTCTTCTTCCTTCCAACTCTTGAGCATTTTCCACTCCTTCCTTACACCACTCGCTGCTTCCCACCTGCCCTCTTTCTTATCTCCCCTCATGCTAATCTCCCTACCGGAACTCTTGGATTTTGTTCGCATCCGGTTGATAAAGTTCTAAATTATATTGAACTTAAACCAGATGCGAGGGAAAATCACACACACACACACACACACACACACACACACACACACACACACACACACACGTGATAGCTAAAACCTAATACAGTGACTGGCATCGAGAAGTATGATGAACACAAGTGCAAAGTGTGTAAGAAGCATACAGGACAGGTCTACCCAAGGACATATCTTACCACTGGTCCACGGACCTAAAACCTAGGCCTCGGACCTGCCACTTGGGCCACAGACCTGCCACCTGGGCCACGGACCTCAAAAGGCTTCCCGATGCCCGACCATCTTAGAAACTTAACAATCTTGTGGAGAGTCCCAGTCAATAATTGTCGAAAATTTACCTTCACCTGAAACAAATGCCACATCAACCAGGATGTGATGACTATTTTAGCATGAGAGCCGCTGGTGGCAACAGTCTGGTTGGCCAGGTTAAACCAGTCACAGGCAAGCTCCAACGTGACAGTAATTGTGATAGATCATGCGTCCAGGACTCCAGTCCAAGAATGAGATCTCACGCTAACATGAAGTGTTGGTCACATGATTTATTGTGAAGCCCCTGACACATCAAGTCTTCCTGAGAAGTGCTGGTGTTGATGGAAGCAAGGAGCTGGTGTGAGGGAGGGGAAGGTGCTCGTGTGAAAAGTAAGAGAGGGGGATAACTGCCGATAAGAGCGAAATTTAAGGAAGGATTTAGTGGTGTAAGGGAGATGCAGGTGTGAGGAAGGAGGTGGAGGCGAAATTGCTGACCTGGAGAGTATACAAAGAATTTTCACGGCACACATAAGTACAATAAAGCACCTAAATTACTGGGAACGGTTGAAGTCCCTTGATTTGTAATCCCTAGAACGCAGGTACATGGTACACAAAAATCACTCCCTATGAAAGCAAGACTCTGCAGAAGATGCAACATTCCCCCAATGAAAAGCAGGGGCGCTACGAGTACACTGAGAGACAACACAATAAGTGTCCGGGACCTAAGATTGTTCAACTGCCTCCCAGCATACATAAGGGGGATTACCAATACACCCTTGGCTATCTTCAAGAATGCGCTGGACAGGCACCTAATGTCAGTACCTGACAAGCCGGGCTGTGGTTCGTACGTCAGTTTGCTTGTGGCCAGCAGTTACAGCCTGGCTGATCATTCACTGATCCACCACGAGGCCTGGTCTCAGACCGGGACGCGGAGGCGTTAACCCCCGAAGCCCTCTCCAGGTATACTTCTGGTATGTGAGGATAGTGGTGGTGGTGTGAAGACTGAGGTGGTGGCGTGAGGGGGGAGGTTGTGTGATGGGGCGGGGGGTATATAGGATCAAAGGCAGCAGCGGACACCTTGACATGGGTGTGTGCAGGTGCGAGCGAGCATGACGTGGATGCCACTGATTCTTTTGTAAACACTTGCAACTATGTAAGAAAATAAGTTGGTGTCGTCTTTATCTCCTCGGCCTTAAACATCACTGGTCCAGGGAAGCCAGGCCTCAAAAAGCAAACATTCTCCACCAAACGCCATCACAAACACCAACATCCTCCACCACACATGCTATAACCTTTGCTGAAAAGTAAGCAAAATGCTGGCCTACACAATTTGATGTGTCAGGGACCGAACTGCAACTACTGGAGGAAGGCTCGAGTCTCCACTATTCCTTGCTAGCGTGAGACAAATACTCAGCGTAACGTTGATAAAACATGTGATGATGCAGCAATGATGACCCAGTAGAGCTTAGCGAGTCTACTGTGTATGTCACTTACAAATGATCCTAGCACCTTATCACCTTCACGCCCATGACACATTCACACCCACATAATACATTCACGCCCTCATGATTCACTCTTGCGCCCACAGTCTCAACCAACATACACCAGCAGAGGTGAGAACATAAAGAACCAATAGAAAATAAGTCATTTAAAGGGATTTTAACCACAGAAATTGACTGGACAGCTGCGGCTCCGACAAGGGGCGCAACACAAGAAAATATACGGAGGCAGTATTAAAGACATTTATGTGTAAAAGAAACAGCATGAATCAGAGGTTCAGATGAGCTGGCAGAAACTTGGGAAGGTTCAAAGGTTTATAACCAAACTAGTCTGAGAGATGTGAATAAATGACAGAAAGACAGAGAACCGAACTTAGTGACCCCAGCAAATACTAGTCGTTAAGTACGTACACACGCGTAGGTGTACACACACACACACACACACACACACACACACACACACACACACACACACACACACACATACACACACACACACACACACACACACACACACACACACACACACACACACAGTAAACATCTTACCATCATCCGGTTATTCACTAACCAAACATCTTAAGTTTGCCAAAAGATCTACTTGGATGTCCGTTTAACCAGCATCCACGGGTTATACATCTCAAACTGTTTCAAAACAAAACAAAAAAAAATCTGCTCATTCGAAGTTGCTGGTGGTGGCAGAACTGGATGATGTCACTTGTGTGTCGTTCCGTGTGACGTCCTGTATGTGTCGTCTCCCGGGTGTTGTTCCTGTGTGACGTCACCCGGGTGTTGTTCCTGTGTGACGTCTCCCGGGTGTTGTTCCTGTGTGACGTCACCCGGGTGTTGTTCCCTGTTAATATCTACTTAAGTATCCATCAACTTATTTTGGTCTTGGTAGTGAAGCTTGCGCAACGGTGCAGTTATTACGTCATTACCTGTCACTGCAGTGGCTCCACAATGTCTGACACGGCACATCATGAGTGCCACGAACAGTGACCATCCCAAGCCAGTGCCGCTCACAGAATGCCACAACTAGTGATCATCCCAAGCCAGCGTCAAGACCGCTGCCCATCCCAAACCAGTGCCGCTCACATCTGTTTTAACAATTACTACAGTACCTAAAAAAAAAAAAAAGTATACTTTTAATAGAAGACGCTGTGAAAACCACGAGGTCCTGTGGCAAGGTCACTGAACGTCGGAGGAGCCGCGACAAGGTCAGCGGACGTCCAGTTTGAAAAAGGAAGAAGCCAACAGCAGCACAGTGGTGTTGAGAGAAGCCAACTACAGCAGGTGGGGGTGTGTGACTGGCAGACGCTCGTGGCTGCCGCCGCCTACGTTTTGTAGCAGACACAGGCCTATACATAGGTCTATATGCCACCACATGAAGTCAGCAGTGCATCTGACACTCGTGAGAATTAACATGAGTCCAACTTTCCCTCTATCTCCTCCATTAAGATTGACAACACTCTAATTACCAGAAATAATGGGGGAAAATTCCTAGGCTTATACCTTGACAACAACCTGAATTTCAGCACCCATATCCAGCATATAGCCAAAAAAGTATCCAAAACGGTTGGGATCCTCTCCAAGATACGATACTACGTGCCGCAAAATGCCCTTCTCACACTATACCACTCACTTATTTATCCATACCTCACCTATGCTATTTGTGCTTGGGGATCAACTGCAGCAACACACCTAAAGCCAATAATAACCCAACAAAAAGCTGCAGTAAGAATAATCACTAAATCCCATCCCTGGCAACACCCCCCCCCCCACTCTTCATAGATCTAAACTTACTCCCAGTTCAGTACATCCACACTTACTACTGTGCAATCTACATCTACAGGGCCTTAAACTCTAATATCAACCTTGACCTAAAACGCTTTCTTGATAGTTGTGACAGAACCCACAGGCATAACACCAGACACAAACATCTCTACGACATTCCCCGTGTCCGACTAAACCTTTACAAAAATTCAATGTATGTCAAAGGCCCTAAAATCTGGAATACCCTACCTGAGAACTCTAGAACTGCAGACACATTCATCACCTTCAAAACTACCATTAGAAAACATATTATCTCCCTGATACACCCCGTCAACTAACTACACGAATACCACCTGGTGGTTCACACTTACACTCACTCACTCATTTGACCATAAACAGAAATATTAATCTCAGTCTTAAAATAATGAATCCTGTGATACTCCAATACTGAAACTATGTACGGTGCCAAAACAAAAACATTCACATTGCTAAACTCACAAACTAGTATTTAGTCACTTAGCCATAATACCAACTTACCTCATAATTTGTAATATTTTATAATTAAGAATAAAACTAAGTATGCCCGAAATGCCTAGCCATGCTAAGCGTTCTAGTGGTACACTCTGTAATCACAATTTTACTACATGTAAACCAAACAATAACCAAATTTCTGTAAACTCAGCATTGTAATCCTTATAGAGAATAAACTTTGAATTATAGAGAATCCCCTCATCCTCTCGTTGAACCTCCATCCCCTCATCCTCTCGTTGAACCTCCGTCCCCTCATCCTCTCGTTCCAACGTCAATTCCCTCATATTCTCGTCTCACTCCCCCCTCCCCATCCTCACCTTCACACACCTAACCAAACTGCATTAAAATAATATTTAATCACCGTATATAGTCACATAATAATACAGAGGTCAGCAGGTCCACTGATGCACCAGAGACAACAACACTTATATGAAACCATTATCAAACTGATCTGCAAGTGCCTGATCAACCAGGTTGCGATGACTGTATGTGCCTATGGACCTCTAGCACCAAAAGCCTGGTGGACCGGGCGGTCCACAGGCGAGGCTGGCCTCAGGCTGGGCTACAAGGGTAGAAGAACCCTTGAAACCGGTCATAGGTATGACCGTTAGCTGCCAAACGTCACAATCTGGGTTCACACGACTCTCAGGCTGAACACACATAACAAGACCAAGTTTAACAAATGATGCTGGTTATCATAGTTAGGGTATTACACCCTAGAGGCAAGGCTCATTAGCACGTGACAGCTGCTGCTGTTTATATTGTAAGCTGTCACTCTCCACCCAGACACTCGCATGTATTTACAACCCAGATTCTTACAACACAAATTTTATGGCACTCTCGAGTCGCCAAGTCTTTTTGTCACTTTATTTTACTGAGTGAGGTATCTATGTATAATGTTAGTTACCATTTTGTCCTAGGGACATGTCGATTAGACACTAGGCCTGTTGTATATGCGT